>NC_135813.1:53749016-53911873 GCF_964213995.1 Mustelus asterias | reverse complement strand
TATTCACCAGCTTGTGTCACTGGTTCTCCATTCAGCTGCATACAGACTGTCTCGCACGCTACTGGGGGAAAAAGAGAGACTGATGTTTGTCAGACTGTCAATAGGAGGAAAAAGCAGGCATTTTAAGTTCTCCAGGAATACATCCAACCTGACCTTGACACCCTAAAACCGGCCTTTAAGATTGAAAAGGTTCTGAAGTTCGGGAAGGTTGAGAATCTAAAAAGATTTAAAGGGGAAGGCAATAATTTTGAAGTCAATGCCTTGTATGGTGGGGTGGCACTGGAGGTCAGCACGGATTGTTGTCATAGGCGAGTAAGACTTGGACTGGCTGCATTCTGAAGGAGGCTGTAGCTCAGATGGTGGCAACTATAGCAAAGGAACAGAGGTCCTACAGTCATATTTTTAGGAATTAGGGAGGAAGTTAGAGTAGGATCTCAAAGGTTGGAATCTCTGGATTAATCCCAGTGCTGCCTGCTCGAAGATGGGGAGAATCAGTGTCTGACTTGAGGCAAAGTGCAGAAAGGAGGGCTTCAGATTCTTGGGGCATTAAGACCCCATTTAGCAAGCAGGAGGCACCTATTTCACAGCGATGGGTTGCACCACAATAGGACTGGGACCAATGTTCTCACATGGAGGTTCACTAGTGTGTTTAAACTAAATTGGCAGGACGATGGACACAGGCATTTGAAAGTAGAAAAGAGGAATCAGGCGCATGAAGTAAGAGTGTTGTATAGTGGAGGATAGTTCCATTTAGATAGGAGTGAATATGACGAATACAAAGGCAGGTTTAATGCATTTATGTAAATTCAGCAAGCATGTTGAACAAGATTGGTGAGGTACAAGCACAAATATCCATGTGGGAATTTGATGTTACGGCAGTAACAAAAAACAGACTGAAAAATGATGTGAACTGGGCTTGGTATTCAGAAAGATAGAGAAGGCAAAAAAAGGAGGTTGAGTGATTGTATTGATCAGGGAAGACATTGTAGTGTTGGAAAGAGAGAAACATAGAACATAGAACAGTACAGCACAGAACAGGCCCTTCGGCCCACGATGTTGTGCCGAGCTTTATCCGAAACCAAGATCAAGCTATCCCACTCCCTATCATCCTGGTGTGCTCCATGTGCCTATCCAATAACCGCTTAAATGTTTCTAAAGTGTCTGACTCCACTATCACTGCAGGCAGTCCATTCCACACCCCAACCACTCTCTGCGTAAAGAACCTACCTCTGATATCCGTCCTGTATCTCCCACCACGAACCCTATAGTTATGCCCCCTTGTAATAGCTCCATCCACCCGAGGAAATAGTCTTTGAACGTTCACTCTATCTATCCCCTTCATCATTTTATACACCTCTAGTAAGTCTCCCCTCAGCCTCCTCCGCTCCAGAGAGAACAGCCCTAGCTCCCTCAACCTTTCCTCATATGACCTACCCTCCAAACCAGGCAGCATCCTGGTAAATCTCCTCTGCACTCTTTCCAGCGCTTCCACATCCTTCTTATAGTGAGGTGACCAGAACTGCACACAATATTCCAAATGTGGTCTCACCAAGGTCCTGTACAGTTGCAGCATAACCCCACGGCTCTTAAACTCCAACCCCCTGTTAATAAAAGCTAACACACTATAGGCCTTCTTCACAGCTCTATCCACTTGACTGGCAACCTTTAGAGATCTGTGGATATGGACCCCAAGATCTCTCTGTTCCTCCACAGTCTTCAGAACCCTACCTTTGACCCTGTAATCCACATTTAAATTAGTCCTACCAAAATGAATCACCTCACATTTATCAGGGTTAAACTCCATTTGCCATTTTTCAGCCCAGCTTTGCATCCTATCTATGTCTCTTTGCAGCCTACAACAGCCCTCCACCTCATCCACTACTCCACCAATCTTGGTGTCATCAGCAAATTTACTGATCCACCCTTCAGCCCCCTCCTCTAAGTCATTAATAAAAATCACAAAGAGCAGAGGACCAAGCACTGATCCCTGCGGCACACCGCTAGCAACCTGCCTCCAATCCGAAAATTTTCCATCGACCACCACCCTCTGTCTTCGGTCAGACAGCCAGTTACCTATCCAATCGGCCAACTTTCCCTCTATCCCACACCTCCTCACTTTCATCATAAGCCGACCATGGGGGACCTTATCAAACGCCTTACTAAAATCCATGTATATGACATCAACTGCCCTACCTTCATCAACACACTTAGTTACCTCCTCAAAAAATTCTATCAAATTTGTGAGGCACGACTTGCCCTTCACGAATCCGTGCTGACTATCTCGGATTAATCCGCATCTTTCTAAATGGTCGTAAATCCCATCCCTAAGGACCCTTTCCATCAATTTACCAACCACCGAAGTAAGACTAACCGGTCTATAATTACCAGGGTCATTTCTATTCCCTTTCTTAAACAGAGGAACAACATTCGCCATTCTCCAGTCCTCTGGCACCATCCCCGTGGACAGCGCGGACCCAAAGATCAACGCCAAAGGCTCTGCAATCTCATCCCTTGCCTCCCACAGAATCCTAGGATACATTTCATCAGGCCCAGGGGACTTATCGACCTTCAGTTTATTCAAAACTGCCAAGACATCCTCCCTCCGAACATCTATTTCCTCCAGCCTATTAGCCTGTAACACCTTCTCTTCCTCAAAAACATGGCCCCTCTCCTTGGTGAACACTGAAGAAAAGTATTCATTCATCACCTCGCCTATCTCTACTGACTCCATACACAAGTTCCCACTACTGTCCTTGACCGGCCCTAACTTCACCCTGGTCATTCTTTTATTCCTCACATAAGAGTAAAAAGCCTTGGGGTTTTCCTTGATCCGACCCGCCAAGGACTTCTCATGTCCCCTCCTAGCTCTCCTAAGCCCCTTTTTCAGCTCATTCCTTGCTAACTTGTAACCCTCAATCGAGCCATCTGAACCTTGTTTCCTCATCCCTACATAAGCTTCCCTCTTCCTTTTCACAAGACATTCCACCTCTTTTGTGAACCATGGTTCCCTCACTCGGCCATTTCCTCCCTGCCTGACAGGAACATACCTATCAAGGACATCCAGTATTTGTTCCTTGAAAAAGTTCCACTTTTCATTAGTTCCTTTCTCTGACAGTTTCTGTTCCCAACTTATGCCCCCTAATTCTTGCCTAATCGCATCATAATTACCCCTCCCCCAATTGTAAACCTTGCCCTGCCGTACGGCCCTATCCCTCTCCATTGCAATAACAAAAGACACCGAATTGTGGTCACTATCTCCAAATTGCTCTCCCACAACCAAATCTAACACTTGGCCCGGTTCATTTCCCAGTACCAAATCCAATGTGGCCTCACCTCTAGTCGGCCCATCCACATATTGTGTCAGGAAACCCTCCCGCACACACTGCACAAAAACTGCCCCATCCAAACTATTTGACCTACAAAGGTTCCAATCAATATTTGGAAAGTTAAAGTCCCCCATGACAACTACCCTGTGACCCCCACACATATCCATAATCTGCTTAGCAATTTCTTCCTCCACATCTCTATTACTATTTGGGGGCCTATAATAAACTCCTAGCAACGTGACCGCTCCTTTCCTATTTCTAACTTCAGCCCATATTACCTCAGTGTGCAGATCCCCCACGAAGTGCCTTTCCGCAGCCGTTAAACTATCCTTGATTAACAATGCCACTCCTCCACCTCTTTTACCAGCTTCCCTACACTTAGTGAAACATCTATACCCCGGAACGTCCAACAACCATTCCTGTCCTTGTTCTACCCACGTCTCCGTAATGGCCACAACATCGTAGTCCCAAGTACCAATCCACGCCCCAAGTTCATCTACCTTGTTCCGGATGCTCCTTGCATTGAAGTAGACACACTTCAACCCACCTTCCTGTCCACCAGTACCCACCCTTGACCCTGATACCTTCCCCAATACCTCACCACCCTCACTGACTTCTGGACTACAACTCCCTTTCCCACTCCCCTGACAAATTAGTTTAAACCCCCCTGAAGAGCCGTAACAAATTTCCCTCCGAGGATATTGGTGCCCCTCTGGTTCAGGTGCACCCCGTCCTGTTTGTACAGGTCCCACCTTCCCCAGAACGTGTTCCAATTATCCACGTATCTGAAACCCTCCCTCCTACACCATCCCTGCAACCACATATTTAACTGCACTCTCTCCCTGTTCCTCAACTCGCTATCACGTGGTACCGGCAACGTACCAGAGATGACCACATGTTTCATCTTGGCTCTCAGCTTCCAGCCCAGCTCCAGAAATTCCTGCTTTAAATCCCCGTCCCTTCTCTTACCTATGTCATTGGTACCAATGTGCACCACGACTTGTGACTGTTTCCCCTCCCCTTCAGAATCTGGAAAACACGGTCTGAGACATCACGGACCTTGGCATCCGGTAGGCAACATACCATCCGTGAGTCTCTTTTGCTGCCACAGAACCTCCTATCTATCCCTCTAACTAACGAGTCCCCAATAACTATCGCCCTCCCGCTCTCCCCCTTTCCCTCCCGAGCCACAGAGACGGACACAGTGCTGGAGATCCTCTCACTGCGGCTCCCCACTGGTATGTCATCCCCCTCAACCGTATCCAAAGCGGAATACTTGTTGCTAAGGGGAACGACCACCGGGGATCCCTGCACGGACTGCTTCCTCCCAGCCCCTCTCACCGTCACCCATCTGTTTTCAATCCTCGGAGTAACTGTATTCCTAAAGCTTGTGTCTATGGCCATCTCTGCGTCCATTTCAGAGAATGGCTTTGAGGAAGCAAAGACAGAATTTGTTTGATTAGTATTGAAAAGCATATATTGTATGCTCAGGCTACTAGTGGTATTCTATTCTGAATAGAGAGCTAGAGGAGCAAATCTGCAGGGGAATCACAGATGTGAAATAAATTGGGAGATTTTAATTACCAAAATATCGATTATAATGGGGAAGAATTTCTGAATTTGTTGTATGATCTCCGGTCCAATTAGGAAGAAGGCATTTGGATCTGGTGCTGGCTGGGCCGAGGTGGATCAATGGAACAAGTGTCTTTGGGGGAACAGTTAGCTAAGAGCAATCATATAAGGTTTGGATTAACAATGGAGAACAAGGAATTAAATTGGAAGATGGCTAACCTCAATGGAATGAAGGAGATCGAGCCTGAGTAAAATGAAACCAAAGATTGACAGGAAAAACTGGATGATCTTTAAGAAGCAGATGTTTCAAGTACAGACTGAGTATATTCCAACAGAGGTGAAAGGTAATGGAATCACAGCCGGTGGTGGGTGCCTGGAACTCACTGCTGGGGGAGGTAGTGGAAGCAGATACAATAGTGACTTTTAAGGGGGTGTCTTGACAAATACATAAATAGGATGGGAATGGAGGGATATGGTCCCCAGAAGGGTAGGGGTTTTTAGTTCAGATGGGCAGCATGGTCGGTGCAGGCTTGGAGGGCCGAAGGGCCTGTTCTTGTGAGGTAATCTTTTTTGTTCTTTGTTCTTTTAATATGATGAAACAAAAAATGAGGGTGTATGATTCATGTCAGCTGAATTCTAAGAACAAGGACAAGTTGGAGAGGAAAATGAAACTAGCAAAGAGAGAATATAGAACATAAAAGGAAACCCAAAAATGTCCTACTGGCATGTTAGTAAGATGTCGGGTGGGGGCCTACTGGGGACAAAGAGGATGATATATGTTTTAAGGTGCAGGGCAAGGCTAGAACTCTGCATGGGTATTTTGTATCAATGTTTATTATGGAGATAAATCTGGTAAAATATCAGTGGAAGTGGATGTCTAGAATGGTTAAGTCACCTTGTCCAGATGGCTTGCATCGCAGATTGGGAACAGATGATGGAAGGGCTCCTTTTGATTTATTATTGTCACATGTATTAACATAGTGAAAAGTATTGTTTCTTGCACACTATACAGACAAAACATAGAGAAGGAAACGAGAGTGCAAAATGTAGTGTTACAGTCATAGCTAGGGTGTAGAGAAAGATCAACTTAATGCAAGGTAAGTCCATTCAAAAATCTGACAGCAGCAGGGAAGAAGCTGTACTTGACTCAATTGGTACGTGACCTCAGACTTTTGTATCTTTTTCCCGATGGAAGAGAGAATGTCCGGGGTGCGTGGGGTCCTTAATTATGCTGGTTGCTTTGCTGAGGCAGCGGGAAGTGTAGACAGAGTCAATGGATGGGAGGCTGGTTTGCGTGATGGATTGGATAATCCCCATTTTTCTTTCTAGGATACAAGTGAGATACCAGAGAATTGGAGAGTGGCAAATATGACAATATATATTAATATATTTATATATATTTTTTGAACAAAGCCTTTACATTGACTGAAGCCATAACTGGTTACGACTCACCAAAAGGAATGTTGAGCCTTCAGAAAACTACAGCAAACAAAAGAGGTGTTAATGTTTCCTGTGGCTGCAAAAATTAAATTCTGAGAAAATGCATAAAGACTTCTTTACACTTGAGGCAAAGCCCAGGCCAACTGAGATGCTCCATCTGCGAAGTCAAAGGACTTTGAAACCTCTAATAAACTTATTAATGAATGAAACATTAGTCATCACAAGCATCTTACCAAAAATCTACATCCTTTGTCGAAACCGAGGGGGAAAAAAGTGGGAGTTATGTCACATGACCCCCCCCCCCCCCCCCAACTAGAACCTGTAATATTGCTTTGTGAAGCTAAAGGAGGCAGTCTGTCATCTTCCATCAACCAAACAATGGCAGAACCAAAGCTCTGTCCAGGTTTACATTGCCTGGCCCTCATCTACACTGTTCCTAGTGCCAGTACCAGTGGCCACTACAAGACTAATTCATTTCCACATCTCTCCCATTATGGAAGTCATGCCACTGGAAAAGTGGATTACCCCACATCAGCTTCAGCCTGCTAACTTCTGTGAATATTAGAAATTAAAATCAAAAACATCTTTTTGCTTACAGATGGGTGGCGTGGGGAGAAATCGGGGCTGTTTTAAATTGCTTGCTCTGCCATTAATCATCATGACTGATCATCATCTACCCTGATCCCGCCTTCCCCCATGTCCCTTTAGCCCCAAGAGCTGTTTCTAATTCCTTCTTGAAATCAGACAACGTTTTGGCTTTAATTACATTCTGTGCTAGTGAATTCCACATATTCATCACTTTTTGGGTGAAGAAATTTCTCCTCGCCTCATTCCTAAAAGGTTTACCCCTTATCCTCAAACATCGCCCCACCATCGGAAACATTCTTCTGATCTACCCTGTCTAACCCTGTTAGAATTTTATGAGATCCCTTCTCACTCTTCGAGCCTTCAATGAATATAATCCTAACCATCTTAGTCTCTCCTCATATGACAGATCTGCCATACCAGAAATAAGCCTGGTAAACCTTTGCTGCACTCCTTCTATAGCAAGGACATCCTTCCTCAGATAAGGACCAAAACTGCACACACTACTCCAAGTACAGCCTCACCAATGCCTTATGTAATTGCAGTAAACCATCCCCCTATTCCAGTACTTAAATTCCCTCGCTATGAAGGCCAACATACCATTTGCTTTCTTTATTGTCTATTGTATCTGCACGTTTACTTTCAGTGACTGATGCACGAAGTATCCACCTCTCTCAATTTACACCCATTCAAATAATAATCCGTCTTCTGAACCTGACATTTATCCACATTATACTGGATCTGCTATGCATACACCCACTCATTCACCCTGTCCAAATCACACTGAAGCATCTCTGCATCCTCCTCACAGCTCACCCTCCCACCCAACTTTGGATCATCTGCAAATTTGGAGATAATAACATTTATTTCCCTCATCCAAATCATTTATATATGTTTAAACTTGGGGTCCTAGCACAGCTCCCTTTGGTGCCACTAGTCACTGCCTGCCAATTAGAAAAAGACCCATTTATTCCAACACTTCCTGACTGCAAACCAGCTTTCTATCCATCTCAAGACGCTACCTGTAACCCCATGCACTTTAACTTTACATAGTAGTCTGTTTTGTGAGACCTTGTCGAAAGTCTTCTGCAAGTCTAAATCACATCCACTGGTTCTCCCTGGTCAACTCTACTAATTACATCCTCAAAGAATTCCTATAGATTTGTCAAGCATGATATCCCTTTTGTAAATCCATGCTGACTTTGATTATAACACTGCCTTCCAAATGCTGTGCTGTGAACTCCTTGATAATGGACTCTAGCAACTTCCCCAGTACTGACTTTAGGCTCACTGGTCTATAATTCCGTTTTCTCTCTAATTCCCTTTTTCAATAGTGGGACATATAGCTTGGGACACTAAGGGGCAATTTAGCATAGCCAATCCACCTAATCCAGAGTGTGGAAAGAAACCAGATTACCCCAGAGGAAATCCAAGCAGACATGGGGAGAAGGGCCAAACTCCACACAGTCACCCAATGCTGGAATTGAACCTGGGTCAGTGGCACTGAGGCAGCAGTGCTAGCCACTGTGCCACCCCAGCTAAATTTTGGAACTATACAAAGTCTGGCTGCGAACAGCATTGTGCGAGTAGAACCATCTTGAATATCTTGAGAGAAACTCCTTCTCAATAGGGAGAGAAGAAGAGGGGTTTCAACAAACAGTTGTAATAAATCAGGCTATCAAGAGCCACCACCTGTAGAGCAAATATGAGCCCTCATTCACTCCTAAGACCTATTCCGCTTGCTGAGTCCACCTACAAAACAACAAACTCCAACTCTTCAACTACAGAAGCCCTCACAGCTGCTAAACCAAACCTCAAGTTCCAATGGCTTTGCTTCAATTCAAATAATGGACCTCCAACAATATCTCGCAAAGATGAGATTTCAAATTAATCCCCAAGTATCTCTTTTATTTTTTAATCAACTTTTAAACACATTGACGAAGGGAACGCGGTAGATGTGGTTTATATGGATTTTAGCAAGGCGTTCGATAAGGTCCCCCATGCAAAGCTTCTAGAAAAAGTGAGAGGGCATCGGATCCAAGGTGCTGCTGCCCTGTGGATCCAGAACTGGCTTGCCCAAAGGAGGCAGAGAGTGTGTATAGATGGATCTTTTTCTAAATGGAGGTCGGTCACCAGTGGTGTGCCCCAGGGATCTGTTCTGGGACCCTTGCTGTTTGTCATTTTCATAAATCACCTGATGAGGAAGTGGAGGGATGGGTTGGTAAGTTTGCCGATGACACGAAGGTTGGTGGGGTTGTGGATAGTCTGGAGGGATGTCAGAAGTTACAGAGGGACATAGATAGGATGCAAGACTGGGCGGAGAAGTGGCAGATGGACTACAACCCAGATAAATGCATAGTGGTCCATTTTGGCAGGTCAAATGGGATGAAGGAGTACAATATAAAGGGAACGACTCTTAGTACTGTAGAGGATCAGAAGGACCTTGGGATCTGGGTCCATAGGGCTCTCAAATCGGCCCCGCAGGTGGAGGAGGTGGTTAAGAAGGCGTATGGTGTGCTGGCCTTTATCAATCGAGGGATTGAGTTTAGGAGTCCGGGGATAATGATGCAGTTATATAAGACCCTCGTCAGACCCCCACTTGGAGTACTGTGCTCAGTTCTGGTCGTCTCATTACAGGAAGGATGTGGAAAAGATTGAAAGGGGGCAGAGGCGATTTACAAGGATGTTGCCTGGATTGAGTGGCATGCCTTATGAGGATAGGCTGAGGGAGCTCGGTCTTTTCTCCTTGGAGAGACGTAGGATGAGAGGAGACCTAATAGAGGTATATAAGATGTTGAGAGGCATAGATCGGGTGGACTCTCAGAGGCTTTTTCCCAGGGTGGAAATGGCTGCTACGAGAGGACACAGGTTTAAGGTGCTGGGGTGTAGGTACAGGGGAAATGTTAAGGGGAAGTTTTTCACACAGAGGGTGGTGGGTGAGTGGAATCGGCTGCCGTCAGTGGTGGTGGAGGCAAACTCAATAGGGTCTTTTAACAGACTTCTGGATGAGTACATGGGACTTAATAGGATGGAGGGTTATAGGTAGGCCTAAAAGGTAGGGATATGTTTGGCACAACTTGTGGGGCCGAAGGGCCTGTTTTGTGCTGTAGTTTTCTATGTTTAATTGTTGTATCTGTATTTTAGCTAATAACTTTAAATATTTTGTGTAATATGCTAACCTTTCTCTTGTTTATGCCAAAAGCATATGTGCGGGGTTATTTTTAAATTGAACCATTCATAAACTAAATGAGGGCGACAGTCACATATACAAATTCTTAGCTCAGGAACCACTTTAAGGAAATGCCTTTTCATAGAACCCCTACAGTGCAGGAGACCATTCAGCCCAAAAAGCCTGCACCAACTACAATTCCACCCAGGCCCTATCCCCATAACCCTATGTATCTACCCCGCTAATCCCTGACACTAAGGGGCAATTTAGCATAGCCAATCCACCTGACCTGCACATCTTTGGACTGTAGGAGGAAACAGGAGCACCCGGAGGAAACCCACGCAGACAGTGAGAATGTGCAAACACCACACAGTCACCCGAGGCCGGAATTGAACCTGTGTTCCTGGAGCTGTGAGGCAGCAATGCTAACCACCGTGCCACTCTTTTATATGGTCATGTGACACTGTCCCATGCTCTCCAGTTTCATTTATATTCATTACATGTCAGCTTGTTTCATTTCTTTATCATCCCTTCCTCCAGTTTACTAGTTTAAAGCCTTCACAAACTCTCTGATTACCCATTCTACTCGGACACGGGTCCCAATCTGGTTCAGGTGGTGCCAGTCTGTTCAATGCAGCTCCTTCCTGTCCCAGCACTGTTCCTGTTTTCCATGAAAAGGACCCCTCTTTCTCACACCCATACCTTTGGAACACGTGTTAGCTCATCTGATCTTTTCCAATTTACGCATGATTCAGACAATAATCCAGAGACTATTTTGCTCAAGGTGCTGCTTTTTTAGTTCTGAACTCCTGATGTTCCGACAGCAGGACCCATAGTTTCCTCCACATTGCATGCTTGAGAACAAACCATGACAACTGGACTTATTTCCTCCCTTTTCAAATTACTTTCCAGCTGCTTTGAAATATCCAGGTAGGGGAGACACCCTCAGCACTCTCGTTCATAAATACAGAGGAGGCCTTCTTTCCCCCTTAATTATAGAATCCTGCATCAATGCAACATTTCTATTCTGCTCTTCCCCACCTCTTGGACAACCTTTTGGACCTTGGTCTGCATTATGGTTGTCCTCCCTGTTGTAAGGACATTGTACCTGTTGGACAGGACCAATGTCTGTGGAATCTCCTTCACAACCTCCCCAGGAATCCCTGCAATTGTCCTTTTCCTGAACCTGTGCTTTCCTCTTGGATGTGACAGTGTTTTGGATGAAATTATTCACACCACTCCCCACAAAGTGCTTTGAGATATTCTTCACATGGCCTGACACAATGACTGTTCTGTCCATGCCACTCTGGAGTGCCTCAGTCAAACTCTGCTGTTTTCATCCAACGGGCAGGAGTGAGAATGCTGGCTGCTCCTGATTCTGCCTGGATATTGAAGTTTATTTATTTATTAGTCACAAGTTCTCCTCCACCCTGAAAGCCTTGGATGAACCTGTATCTGAGGTCACCATAGCAGAAGTCAGAGCAGCTTTTCTCGAAAGTCAACTCACGGAAAGGGACTGGCCCAGATGGGGTACCAGGACAAACACTCAGATCCTGCGCGGATCAGCTGGCGGGGGTATTCACAGACATCTTCAACCTCTCTTTACAATAATCTGAGGTCCCTACCTGCTTCAAGAAGTCGACCATCATCCTAGTACTTAAGAGCAGCCAAGCAGCGTGCCTTACTGACTATCATCCGGTGGCTCTGACATCCATCATTATGAAGTGCTTGGAAAGGCTAGTCATGGCACAAATCAATTCCAGCCTCCCGGACTGCCTGAATCCACTACAGTTCACCTACCGCCGCAACAGGTCCACAGCAGATGCCATCTCCCTGGCCCTGCACTCAACCGGGGAACACCTAGCTAACAAAGACACCTATGTCAGACTCCTATTTATTGACTACAGCTCAGCCTTCAACATCATTATTCCTACGAAATTAATCTCCAAACTCCGTGGTCTGGGGCTCAACTCCTCCCTCTGCAACTGGATCCTGAACTTCCTAACCCACAGACCACAATCAGTAAAGATAGGCAACAACAGCTCCTCCATGATTGTCCTCAATGTTGTGTTCTCAGCCCCCAACTATACTCCTTATAGACCTATGACTGTGGGGCCAAATTCCCCTCCAACCCGATTTTCAAGTTTGCTGGCAACACCATTGTAGTGGGTCGGATCTCAAACAATGATGTGACAGAGTACAGGAATGAGATAGAGAATCTGGTGAACTGGTGCGGCAACAATAATCTCTCCCTCAATATCAACAAAATGAAAGAGATTGTCATCGACTTCAGGAAGCGTAGTGGAGAACATGCCCCTGTCTACATCAACAGGGACAATATAGGAGGGTCAAGACCTTCAAACTTTTAGGTGTCCAGATCACCAACAATCTGTCCTGGTCCCCCATGCTGACACTATAGTTAAGAAAGCCCACCAACGCCTCGACTTTCTCAGAAGACTTAGGAAATTTTGCATGTCAGCTACGACTCTCACCAACTTTTACAGATGCACCATAGAAAGCATTCTTTCTGGTTGTATCACAGCTTGGTATGGTTCCTGCTCTGCCCAAGACTGCACGAAACTACAAAAGATCATGAATGTCACCCAATCCATCACGCAAACCAGCCTCCCATCCATTGACTCTGTCTACACTTCCCGCTGTCTCGGCAAAGCAGCCAGCATAATTAAGGACACCACGCACCCCGGACATTCTCTCTTCCACCTGATTCCGTCGGGAAAAAGATACAAAAGTCTGAGGTCACGTACCAACCGACTCAAGAACAGCTTCTTCCCTGCTGCCATCAGACTTTTGAATGGACCTACTCTGCATTAAGTTGATCTTTTCTATATCCTAGCAATGTAACACTACATTCTGCACTCTCCCTTTTCCTTCTCTATGAATGATATGCTTTGTCTGCATAGTGCCCAAGAAACAATACTTTTCACTGTATGCTAATACATGTGACAATAATAAATCAAATCAAATCAAGTGGGCTTACATTAACACTGCAATGAAGTTACTGTGAAAATCCCCTAGTCACCACACTCCAGCGACAGTTTGGATACACTGAGGGAGAATTTAGCATGGCCAATGCACCTAACCAGCACGTCTTTCGGACTGTGGGAGGAAACCAGAGCACCCAGAAGAAACCCATGCAGATACTGGGAGAATGTGCAGACTCTGCAGTCACAGAATCAAACTTGGGTCTCTGGTGCTGTGAGGCCGCAGTGCTAACCAGTGTGCCACCATGGGGTTGCAACTCTGCTGTCACTGTTCAGATCCACCAAGTGAACTGACACAAAGAGAGCTTCTTTTTCCACTATAGGACATTAAAACACAAATCTCAGAGTACCTCAAACACTTCAGGTAAATTACTATGGAATGCAGTGACTATAACACCGTTGGCAGTTTGAATGCTGCAGGTTCCCACAAAACAGTAAGAAGACAAGTGATTGAGTCAATTGTTTTTAGTGAAGTTTGTTCAGGGCATGGCCAGGAAACCAGGAGAATTCTTCTTCAAATATGATGTCAGCAGCAGTTTAACATCTCATCCAATAGCGTACTTCTGATGGGAGTGCCAGCCTCCATTATGGGTACAGCTTGAAGCTACAAGCCCTGACTCAGGGAGAGGGAGGTGAGCAGTCGAGCCAGGCTGGCCCCTGCTACATACACTTCTATAGCATCAAGCTCTGTGTAAATAAAGGGGCAATTAACAGATCTTTGGAAAAAAATTTACTCCAGTGCCAATTTCACTGATACATTATTAAAAACACACATGCCCAGGTAACATACAGGATATTAAGAGTCATCCTCATTGGGCTATGAGCAAACACAGTATCTGAAATAGAAACAAGGACTGTAAATAAAGTACTGAATTCTTGATACATATCTTTATATCCAAAAAATGCAAGGGAAAGGTCCCATATTGTTTAAAGTGATCAGGAAGAGAGCTAAATGGTGCAAGTCCTTCTCGATTTTTCCACACATTTAGCTTCTCAGTGAATCCATTAGAAGGCTCCTTGGTAACGTATTGACTCCAGGTTGGAATGGATACACTCCTTCCTGAAAGGATTATGCTGCAGACAGACAGGCCTGCTTCACGCTCTGTGCCCACGTGTTCAGGAGCGCAGTGACTGAGTGCTTGTCTGGTAGCTGCAGAAGTCTGGACGTCATCGCACGGTGAACCATCTGCAGGAAGGGGTTGGCTTCTGCAAGTGAATGGAAAGAAAATGGGCCCAGTGTTAGTCTGGTGTCATAACACACACTGTGAAACGCTCAGCATTATCATCCACTAAAACATCAACTATCTGCTGACTCCAGCAATTAGATGTTGCACTTTCTGTAAAAAACCTATTCGATCCTTAATGAGAAAATGTCACTGCAGCTAAGTACAGGATGGCCATGAATCTCATGCTGTAAATGACAGACGGGTCGAGTCCTGGGTATCATTGTACTATGATCAAATAGCTTGATTCCGATTATTCCAGTCTACTGAAATTTAAACTACGCTAATAACCCGACAATATCCTAATTACATCAATTTCCACTGGGCTAATGAAATACAATTAATCGTATTGATAAAATGGAGGCACTGCTGTGGTGTAGGCAAGCAGTGTCCATCTACATATCAGTTGATGGATCAATCTGCTTTTAGTGATGTTCACTGAGGAATAAATATTGGTCAGAACAACGTAACTCCCCCACTCTTCTTCAAATCTATTACATTCACCCAAGAGGACGAAAGGGGCCTTGGTTATCACCTCAGCGTGCATGTAGGAACTCAGACTCAGAATGTAGGAACAGGAGTTTGGCCTGTTTAACTTGTTGCAACATGCAATGAGATGATCACTGATCTGTGACCTAACTCTATCTAAAGGCCTTTCCCCCTGTACATTAATACTCTTGATAAACAAGAATATAGCAATCCTAGATCTGAATTTAATAAATGAACTTACATCAATTGCTGACTGTGGGAGACAGTTCCAAACGACTTTTGCACAGCATGCAGAAATGTTTGCTGATTTCCACCCTGAAAGATCTGGCTCTAATTTTTAAATAATTCTCCCTAACCTTGGACCCCACAACCAGCAGGAAATCTTCGTGAAACTTTGCACAAATCATCCCTTAATCTTCAATAATACAACCTTACTTTGTGTAAATCTCTCCTCATAATTTAATTCCTGGAATCTCGGTAAATTCATTCTGGTAAATCTTTGCTGCACCCCCTCAAAGACCAATTTATCCTTGCGAAGGTGTGACCCCCCCACCCCCCCAAAACCGCAGGAACTCCAGCAGTGACTTAACCTGAGCTTTCTATGGCTGAAGCATAATTTCTACCCTCTTGTATCCCAGTCCTCGGTGTATAAAGATTAACATTCCATTAGTTTTGCTAAATTAATTTCTGTACCAGTTTGTGACACCTATGATTTAGGTACCTGGATACTCAAGACCCCACTGTTTCATGTTTTAGAAAATATCCTCTTCTATCCTTTGAAGTGCGAAGTAGATGACCTTACATTTGCCAACACTGAAATCCATTTGCCAGAGTTTTTCCATTCACTTATCAATATCTCTTTGTAATGTTACACTTCCTGCTACACTCCTGCTGAAACAGTAACACTTTCATGTTCATTTTCATATACCTCAAGAGTTTCTTGATATAATCTGCTTTTGTGGCTTTTACTATCTGTTTACTCACACTTTTCTGTCCTTCAAATTTTACCCATTTGTCAGGATCTGTGATATCTTTTGCATTTTTGTATACTTTTTCTGTTTGTTTTATGCTGTCTCGTACCTCATTAACTTGTCCATAGTTGTTTCTTTGGCAAGTGGAGCACTTAGCCTTCAGGGGTATAAATCGGTTCTATATCACATTAAATTCTACTTTAAACACCTCCCACTGATCTTCTGTCATTCTATCTATTAACAGATTTGCCCAGTCTCACCCCATTGAACTCAGCCTGAGTTACATTTTAGTCGTTATTCTACATTTCTTCCTGTCAACATCACAACATCAAACTCAATTACATCAAGATTGGTGTTAGATAAACGTTCATGCATTAAGCTGGTCAGTAAATCTGGCTCACGACACATTTCTAAATCTGTGATATGCCCTTTGTTGCATTCTAGGACATATTATTAACTCTGCTTGTTATATCAATCTATATATACATCGTTAAAATCTTCTATTAAAACCAATCTCTACATTTATACAATCTACCACTTCACAGCTGTTACCAGGGGGCCTATACTAAAAGCCCACTCATCTTAAACCTTTTTCTAATTTTTAATTCTGTCCATAAAGTCTCCATAGTTGGCATATCTCTCATTATATCCTGTCTTATAATTAGTGATTTTATCTTTAATCATTGGGAGATTATGGCCATAGCCTTTGCAACTTTCACTCTTACTTCCCCTTCAATAAACCAGGCCCTGTTCTACCAAGGTTTTACGTTCCTCCTCCTGATCCACTTTTATCCTGTCCATTACTGCCACTGTCTCATCTTTTTACTGCTACAGTGCAGCAGCACCTTCTCGGGTGAATGTTGGAAGAGAGACAAGCTAGACCAAGATAATGATATCAGCTACTTAGGACAATTGGTTAGGTGCATTGATACGAACAGGCGCCGGACTGTGGCGACTAGGGGAATTTCACAGTAACTTCATTGCAGTGTTAATATAAGTCGTACTTGTGACTAATAAATAAACTTTTAAACTTTAAAGGGATAATAAAACCCTGAAAGCAAGCCGAAGGTGACCCACTCAGGCATGGCAGAAAAATGCTATCTCTACTAGGTACCAAGGTTAGGCCCACTTGTTTGGAAGATGATAAATGTGCAAAGGAAGCTTGTTACCTACTGGGAGAGGATAGTAGGCCCTTTAAAGGATTAGGAATATTAGGTATCCTTGGTTTCGGACTAAATTCTTTGATGTAACAACTGCTAAAGTAAAATTTTAAAGTAAAGTTTATTTATTAGTCACAAGTAGGCTTACATTTACACTGCAACGAAGTCACTGTGAAAATCCCCTAGTCGCCACAGTCCGGCACCTGTTCAGGTACACTGAGGGAGAATTTATCATGACCTATTCACCTAACCAGCACATCTTTGGACTATGGGGGGAAACCGGAATAGGATGGGAATAGAGGGATATGGTCCCCGGAAGGGTAGGGGGTTTTAATTAAGTCGGGCAGCATGGTCGGTGCAGGCTTGGAGGGCCGAAGGGCCTGCTCCTGTGCTGTAATTTTCTTTGTTCTTTTGTTCACCTGAAGGTAACCCACGCAGACACAGGGAGAATGTGCAAACTCCACACAGAGTTTTAGTGGGGAACAGATGGCTGCTTACTTTGGTTACTCTGTTGCTGTTACTGATCTCAACAGTGATGGGTAAGGGGCTGGGAGCTGGCATATTTGGCAAGAAATATTGAAGAGTCTTTTGTTTGGTGGGTCACTGTAACCGCTCGAGTGTTTCTGTCAGTTTGTTTAATTGAACTTGAAAGGGTAAAGATATTGAGTGAATTGTCAATTCTTTATAAAAGAAACGTGATAATTACATCTACTGCCACTCTTTATAACTTGTGCTAGATTTTTTTACTTTTAAACATAGTTTTTTTATTGAAAATGTATTGCATTGATAAGTGTTAAATGGGATGTCCCAGGGAGCAATATTTGGAACCACGACTCTTTCTAATTTAATTCACATCAACAACTTGGATTCAAAAAGCAAATGCAAATTGGTCAAATTTACAGGTAAAACCAAATTAGAAGCAGTTGATTTTGATGAAATGGCTTAGAAAACACAAAAATAGTTAGACAAAGTAAGTGGTGAAATTTAAAGTGAAAGTATAAAATAGTGAGAGTTGGAAGAAAATTGTGTGATTGTTCATTTACCATGAATGGAGCTGAAGTACACCAGGATGAAGGTGAAAGGAGCTGTGGTCAATTTGATATCCCAACATGTCCAATGATTGCAGAGCAGCAGCACTCCTTATTGAACTCTGTGATCAGTGGCATACAAGTCAGAGGGAGTGTACTGAAAGATGTACAGTACTGTGATCAGAACACACTTTGAATACAGTACCCAATTCTTGTCACTGAGTCAAACAGAAGAGCTTGAAGCACTGGAGGAATTTCAAAGAAGAGCTGACAGAATTAGAGATTTGAGGTGTTGGGAAAGGCTAGAAAAAATTAAGATTTAAGGTTTGGAAGATGATGCCCAGGAGTTTATCCTATAAACTGGGACGGGACGGCACGGTGGCACAGTGGTTAGCACTGCTGCCTCACAGCACCAGGGACCCGGGTTCGATTCCCAGCTTGGGTCACTGTATGTGTGGAGTTTGCATGTTCTCCCATGTCTGCGTGGGTTTCCTCCCACAGGCCAAAAATGTGCGGGTTACATGGATTGACCATGCTAAATTGCTCCTTACTGTCAGGGGGACTAGCTAAGGTAAATGCACGGGGTTATGGGGATAGGGCCTGGGTGGGATTGTGGTTGGTGCAGACCCAATGGACTGAATGGCCTCCTTCTGCATCTTAGAAACTCTACAGCACAGAAAGAGGCCATTCGGCCCATTGAGTCTGCACCGACCACTATCCCACCCAGGCCCTACCCCCATATCCCTACATATTTACCCAAAAATCCCTCTAACCTACGCATCCCAGGACACAAAGGGCAATTTTAGCATGGCCAATCAACCTAACCCGCACATCTTTGGACTGTGGGAGGAAATCGGAGCACCCGGAGGAAACCCACGCAGACACAAAGAGAATGTGCAAACTCCACACAGACAGTGGCCCAAGCCAGGAATCGAACCCAGGTCCCTGGAGCTGTGAAGCAGCAGTGCTAACCACTGTGCTACCGTGCCGCACTGTAGGTTTCTATGATTCTAAACCTTCATCAGATGAAGGGTCATCCAGACTCGAAACGTTGGCTCCATTCTCTCGCCACAGATGCTGTCAGACCTGCTGAGATTTTCCAGCATTTTCTGTTTTTGTTTCAGATTCCAGCATCCGCGGTATTTTGCTTTCATGTTATGTTATCTGATATTGTAGCATTGCTTAACGTTGGACAAAAACAACATCCTTGTTTCTGTGATTTGCTTACTAGAAATGTCACAAGATCTTTTTGTATCCTTTTAGACTCTGGATAGAGGAAGAACAATTACTATTAGATTCTGTGGTTTATAGTATAATCTGCAAATCAGTAAACAAATTTTTCAGTAAACAAATTTTTTCTCTGGAGCGTAGGAGGCTGAGGGGTGACCTTATAGAGGTCTATAAAATAATGAGGGGCATAGACAATGTAAATAGTCAATATCTTTTCCCAAAGGAAGGGGAGTCTAAAACCAGAGGGCATAGGTTTAAGGTGAGAGGGAAGAGATACAAAAGTGTCCAGAGGGGCAATTTTTTCACACAGAGGGTGGTGAGTGTCTGGAACAAGCTGCCGGAGGTAGTAGTAGAGGCGGGTACAATTTTATCTTTTAAAAAGCATTTAGATAGTTACATGGGTACGATGGGTATAGAGGGATATGGGCCAAATGCAGGCAATTGGATTAGCTTAGGGGTTTTAAAAAAAAAATAAGGGCGGCATGTACAAGTTGGGCCGAAGGGCCTGTTTCCATGTTGTAAACCTCTATGACTCTATGACTATGACAGTGACCCAAGCCGGGAATCGAACCCGGGTCCCTGTGCCACCATACTGCCTATATGTGTACAGGAGCAGGGATGTCTTGCTGCAATTAGACAGGGCCTTGCTGAGACCATACTTGGAATTGGAATATTGTATACAGTTTTGGTCTCCTTATCTGAGGAAGGATGTTCTTGCTATGGAGCGAGTGCAGTGATGGGCGGCATGGTAGCACAGTGGTTAGCACTGCTGCTTCACAGCTCCAGGGTCCCGGGTTCAATTCCGGCTTAGGTCACTGTCTGTGTGGAGTTTGCACATTCTCCTCGTGTCTGCGTGGGTTTCCTCCGGGTGCTCCGGTTTCCTCCCACAGTCCAAAGATGTGCGGGTTAGGTTGATTGGCCATGCTGAAATTGCCCCTTAGTGTCCTGGGATGCGTAGATTAGAGGGATTAGCGGGTAAAATATGTAGGGATATAGGGGTAGGGCGTGGGTGGGATTGTGGTCGGTGCAGACTCGATGGGCCGAATGGCCTCTTTCTGTACTGTAGGGTTTCTATGATTTCTATGGTTTACGAGACTGATTACTGGGATGGCAGGACTGACATATGAGGAGATTGAGTTGGTTAGGATTATATTCGCTAAACTTAAAGAGGGGGGATCTCATAGAAACCTATAAAAGTCTAACAGGTCCAGACAGGGTGGATGGAGGAAAGATGTTGCTGATGTTGGGGGAGTCCAGAACCAGGGATCATAGTTTAAGGATATGGGGTAAACATTTTAGGACTGAGATGAGATGTAATTAAATTCCTTCACCCAGAAAGTGCTAAGCCTGTGGAATGCACTACCACAGAAAGCAGTTGAGGCCAAAACATTGTATGTTTCCAAGAAGGAGTTAGAGATAGTTCTTGGGGCTAAAGGGATCACAGGAAATTGGCATGGGTGGGGGGAATAGGCTATTGAGTTGGAAGATCAGCCATGATCATAATGAATGGCGGAGCAGGCTCGAAGAGCCGAAAGACCCACTCCTGCTCATATTTTCTGTTTCTATGTTTCCCTCAACCTTAACAAGATCATCTCATTTTGGTTCCTACTCAGCTCCAAACTTCATTTGACTATTCTTTTCCTCTTTATATATTTATAATGGACCTTTATGTCAGTTGCTACTCTAATTCTTATTCCCATTTTTAGATTTCCACTGTATTGTATAAGTTCATCTTGGTTCTCTCCTGTTCTATTGGACAACACTATTACATGCTGAATGTATACTAATTGTGTTCAATTGCAAGGACGTAGTGATTCAAAAAGAGGAGTAATCAGACAGACTGAAACTATGGCATTGGGGTTTAGGAGATGCTTGCTTGTAATGTGTTACTCTATAAATAAGTGCTGAAAAGAGTGAGTAAAGTTTGGCACCAGTTCTAGCCTTCACCAACTGACCTTCTGGAGTAAACACATCAGGAGTGCTGCCTGCAGGGAAATGTCATCTGTTTCTCTAGACAGTCACATACTGTAGTATAACATATGCAGAAAGAGATCAACCATCCCCTCCCTCTCTTACCATACTGCTGGGAGTCATCTGTCCATTGAGGGCTCTGGTCTGGGTAATCAGCTGGAACGCTCAGCTGCAGTGGGGGGACGCTGGGGAGACTCTTATCATCTGATCGAAAAGAGTAGATCAATATTAGTTCAAGGAACCAGCAGTAGGCTATACTGAATTGAAGGATTCATATTGCAACATTGTCATACCAACATATGACTTAGGAGCAGGTCTCTCGAGCCTGTTCCACCATTCAGTAAGATCATGGCTGATCTGATTGTAACTCAACCCCACATTCCTGCCTGCCCCCTATAACTTTTCAGACTTTAATTAATTAAAAATCTACCTAGCTCTGCCTTAAAAATATTCAAAAATATGCTTCCACTCCCCTTTGAGGAAGAGTGTTCCAGGAATACGCAACTCATAGAGAAAGAAATTTTTCTGATCTCTGTCTTAAGTGAGCAAGATTTTTAAACATATGTTCTAGATTAGTTCTAGATTCTTCCACACGAGGAAACATCCTCTCCACATCCACCCTGTCAATACTCCTCAGGATCATAAAGGCTTTGATGACGTCGCCTCTTATTCTTCTAAACTCTAGAGTTATAAGCCAATCTTGTATCTCCCCCTCCAATCTTTCCTCATAAAACAACCTGCCCCTTCCTGGTTTTAGTCCAGTAAACTTTCTCTGATCTGTTTTTAATGCATTTACATCTTTCCTTAAATAAAGAGACCAATACTCTATACATCACACGCACCCTCCCATCCACAAGAACATGCATTAAATACCAGCTAATCTCTCAAAAGGCAAAGCAGTTTAATAATTTCAAACAACATGAAATCGATAAGATTCGAATAGTCACTGCATACTGATCAGAACAGAGGCAGCATCTGTCTCTACTCACCTAATTTGCATATAAGATGGACTGTTCCATTATTACTGCAGTGGGAAGGGTCCAAATTCACCAGGAATTTAGGATTTAATCGTGCGACCTCTCCCTGTAAAACATTGGGAATAGTCTGCCTCTCATCCTCATCGTGCTTGCGTTTCCGCGGGGATATCAGAGGGGCTCTGTTGGGAAGAGATGATCAATGTTTAGTTGAGTTGGATGGTGAACCAAGTGCTGCTAAGTTTTGAGAACCTTAGCTTTACTGTCCTGTTTATTCCCCATCCTTGATCACATATTATCTCTCAAGAGTTGTCTCAGCGGTGCCCTCAAAATGCCTGATCATCATTTCAGACCAATCCTCCCATTTACTTGTGGCCTCTGGCAAACTTGCTGTTCCATCCTCCTCTCTGAGCTTGTGGCACTGAATACAATCAGTATTATTCCCTCTCCAACAGCGGACGGCAAGGTATGGCCGTAAGCCGGAAGGGCTATTCCAGGTTCAGTCAGTTTTAACAGAACCCCTGGACCTGTCGTTTATCATCTCTCTCTTTCTGCCTGGCCTCCGCTTGGTGCCTGCCCATTGCAACTTCAGCCTGAGTTCTAGCTGCTCAGTAAGCAGGGTAATGGCTGGACCGTTGTGGCTGACACCATGTCAGCTGTTAATAATGGGACAGGACAACTTGATAACAGGGTTAAAGGTTTTGATGTTATCACGGCAAGAAGCACAATCATAACGAAGCAGAAAGTCACTGTTCCACTCGGAGCTGCTTTGTGAAGAAAGTTAATGACTCAAACTCTGTGTGAAATAAAAACAACAAACTAACAAATAAATCAGCAACATTAAACACAACTGCACAATCAAAGTCACCCAAAATGCAGTGCTGCGACAGCTAACGAATCGTAGCACCCACATTTTCGGAACATATGTGCAACGACACATCCTCCTATTCCTCTCTCATCTTTATTCAGTGACAGTCTATACACCTCCCTTCTCAAACCACATCATGAGTCCACACACAGACTGAAAGCTCTGACCTATTTACTAACAGGAACCCACCCATTCCTTCTATAAATCCCGCCATAGTTACTGCTCCCTCTGGTAGTTTATTCCACGTTTCTAACGTCCATTTTGTTATCCCTGAACTTTAAGGTTAAATATAGTGACGCAACAAGTCCCAACAAGCGGCAGGTGACTGGATAATTCCCCCATTAATCATGCCCGGAACCACACTGCTGTGACTGGCAATGCACAGAATTTGCATTAGGTAATGATCCCCGTTTTACTGCATTTTGTGGACAATTATTCCTGCTTTACTCAGGATACTCTGGTGTAATTTTGGCCATGGGTTCATGATTCTAAATAAGAAGCACAAGTCCCAATCCCACCTCCAAATCATTGGCTGATTCAATATTTACTCAGTCATTTTAAACAGTCCACCAGCCCCTGTATCCTGTCCCTGACAGTGAAACACTGCTAGCTCAATTTTCTCTGAAAATTTCCAGAGATCTCCATCAAGATCCTCTTCTCTAGACAATCAGGGTCCCAGTGTGCACAATCTTTTTGTATAACTCACTGGCTTCTGTGCCCCCTCCACTGGCTTTCCTTGCTTAATATGGTGCTCCAGATAGTCTCACCAAAGCCAGGTGTAACTTCATCAACTCTCTGGCATAGCTCATTCCTCTAATGCTTCATCCTAATATTTCACTTGCTTTCCTGACTACACAGAAAGAATGAATTCTCCACTTGAGCCTCTGAATCTCTTTCCTGCTGTTACCTCCAGGTTGTTGATTTTTATTACCTAGGTCACATCTCTGCCTAGTGACCGTGGTGAGTCAGATCCCTCCTGCTTACCCCGCGCTGATTATCATAGCACACTGCTGTACCTGCAAATTCAGACAACATTCTGTGACAAAGGATAATAAAGACTGGCCTCTTTGGAACTTCTCTAATGATTACTTCCACTCTGATGCCTCGTTATGCACCATAATTCTTTCATGTCTACTATTCACTGACACACCAGTCCATATGGATTCGCTGCAAGTATCTCATATGTCTGTTTTGTGGGAAGTAACTCAGGCCTTTTTGAAATCACATATACAACATCCATTCATTAATCCATACATTAATCCTAACTTATATTGTACATAGTTTTATACACCAGAGCTAAAACAGCTTGTTGGTAACACTGTTGGAAAGTGCAAACAGGTCATATGTACATCCATCCATACTGGTAGGGTATCTATTGAGGGCTGTGAATGAATAACTGATTAATGCAGCTGAGCTCTCAAGAATCATTGAAAGTGAGCCTATTTATACACTTGGAGGAACAATGTCAGATAACTTGCTCTAAACTTCATCAACCAAGATCGTCGTCATTTTTGTGTGTCATATGCTGCTAGACCAATAGGTGGCCATGTTGCATCACTTCTGACTCAATTCTGACTGGAATATAGAAGATAATACAACCTTACCCAGTGACAAACATCACTGTACCGACAAACAGCTGAAACCAAACATGCACTAGTTATAATCCTTACGCAAATCCCTTCATGTTTCTAAAACTACGTTAACCTGTTTATGAAGCACTGCTCTGTGAAATCTTAATAATTCAATCTAAACCATGTATTAGCTTCAATTACACACAATACTTACCCATAGCACAAAGATATCAACACTGATTTCTGTATTGTTACTTTTCCTCTTATGCGATGCACTTCTGAGCAACCCTCATCTCATCAACTGCTCAAAGAATTACAGTGGAGTGGTCAGAAAGGACAAGTCCCTTCAGGGTCTCGTACTGTCCCCCTCTAACCATCCCATCGTTCCAAAATAATCTCCCTGATCAAAATCTACAACTCTTTCCCTCCGTTCAACAAGGTTCATAGATGCACGTGTGACTTGCCCCTTGCCTGTTTATAATCAGTAGCCTCATGTATATAATTTCAATCCGGTGAGACACTGAGCGGGGGGGTGAGGTGCTGGGCAGGGGGGGCAGTGAGGTGCTGGGCGGGGGGGGCAGTGAGGTGCTGGGCGGGGGGGGGGGGGGGGCGGCAGTGAGGTGCTGGGCGGGGGGGGGGGGGGGCAGTGAGGTGCTGGGCGGGGGGGGGGGGCAGTGAGG
The DNA here is from genome assembly GCF_964213995.1 of Mustelus asterias. NCBI lineage: Eukaryota > Metazoa > Chordata > Chondrichthyes > Carcharhiniformes > Triakidae > Mustelus > Mustelus asterias. Next base: position 53,886,614 of record NC_135813.1, on the reverse strand, counting down.
TGCTGGGCGCGGGGGGGCAGTGAGGTGCTGGGCGCGGGGGGGCAGTGAGGTGCTGGGCGCGGGGGGGGCAGTGAGGTGCTGGGCGCGGGGGGGCAGTGAGGTGCTGGGCGCGGGGGGGCAGTGAGGTGCTGGGCGCGGGGGGGCAGTGAGGTGCTGGGCGCGGGGGGGCAGTGAGGTGCTGGGCGCGGGGGGGCAGTGAGGTGCTGGGCGCGGGGGGGCAGTGAGGTGCTGGGCGCGGGGGGGCAGTGAGGTGCTGGGCGCGGGGGGGCAGTGAGGTGCTGGGCGCGGGGGGGCAGTGAGGTGCTGGGCGCGGGGGGGCAGTGAGGTGCTGGGCGCGGGGGGGCAGTGAGGTGCTGGGCGCGGGGGGGCAGTGAGGTGCTGGGCGCGGGGGGGCAGTGAGGTGCTGGGCGCGGGGGGGCAGTGAGGTGCTGGGCGCGGGGGGGCAGTGAGGTGCTGGGCGCGGGGGGGCAGTGAGGTGCTGGGCGCGGGGGGGCAGTGAGGTGCTGGGCGCGGGGGGGCAGTGAGGTGCTGGGCGCGGGGGGGCAGTGAGGTGCTGGGCGCGGGGGGGCAGTGAGGTGCTGGGCGCGGGGGGGCAGTGAGGTGCTGGGCGCGGGGGGGCAGTGAGGTGCTGGGCGCGGGGGGGCAGTGAGGTGCTGGGCGCGGGGGGGCAGTGAGGTGCTGGGCGCGGGGGGGCAGTGAGGTGCTGGGCGCGGGGGGGCAGTGAGGTGCTGGGCGCGGGGGGGCAGTGAGGTGCTGGGCGCGGGGGGGCAGTGAGGTGCTGGGCGCGGGGGGGCAGTGAGGTGCTGGGCGCGGGGGGGCAGTGAGGTGCTGGGCGCGGGGGGGCAGTGAGGTGCTGGGCGCGGGGGGCAGTGAGGTGCTGGGCGCGGGGGGGCAGTGAGGTGCTGGGCGGGGGGGGGGGGGGCAGTGAGGTGCTGGGCGGGGGGGGGGGGGCAGTGAGGTGCTGGGCGGGGGGGGGGGGGGCAGTGAGGTGCTGGGCGGGGGGGGGGCAGTGAGATGCTGGGCGGGGGGGGCAGTGAGATGCTGGGCAGGGGGGGCAGTGAGGTGCTGGGCGGGGGGTGGGGGGCAGTGAGCTGCTGGGCGGGGGGGGGGGGGGGGGCAGTGAGGTGCTGGGCGGGGGGGGGGGCAGTGAGGTGCTGGGCGGGGGGGGGGGGCAGTGAGGTGCTGGGCGGGGGGTGGGGGGCAGTGAGGTGCTGGGCGGGGGGGGGGGGGGGGGGCAGTGAGGTGCTGGGCGGGGGGGGGGGGGGGGGGGCAGTGAGGTGCTGGGCGCGGGGTGGGGGGGGGCAGTGAGGTGCTGGGCGGGGGCGGCTGTGAGGTGCTGGGCGGGGGGGGGGGGGGGCAGTGAGGTGCTGGGCGGGGGGGGAGGGGGGCAGTGAGGTGCTGGGCGGGGGGGGGGGGCAGTGAGATGCTGGGCGGGGGGGGGGGGGGGCAGTGAGATGCTGGGCGGGGGGGGGGGGGGGGGGGGCAGTGAGGTGCTGGGCGGGGGGCAGTGAGGTGCTGGGCGGGGGGGGGCAGTGAGGTGCTGGGCGGGGGGGGCAGTGAGGTGCTGGGCGGGGGGGGGGGGGCAGTGAGGTGCTGGGCGGGTGGGGGGGGGGGGGGGTGAGGTGCTGGGCGGGGGGGGGGGCAGTGAGGTGCTGGACGGGGGGGGGGTGGTGTGAAAGATCTTAGCTCTTGGCCTTGTCATATCATCAATTGCTGCCACTAGCACCAGCGCATGAGGGGAGATCAGTCAGAACCATGACTTTTAACATCCTTCATCTCGCTAATGCACCATTCCTCCTGACATTGAAGGGTTCTAGTATTCCTTATCCTCTTTTCTGAATTTGAGCATCTCATCCCCCATGTTCCTGCCTCACCAGGTATTCATTTACTAATTCTACCACCTCCCCCACCTGCCCTCATACATCACTTCCTGATTTCTACTGGACAATGGGCTCACAAGCACTTGCCCATATCTCTTGCTCCTGCTGTTAATACTTGGTTATATTTTATTTTTGTGCTGTATTTCTTTCAGGTGGCCCTCCTTGGCTCACCACTGCGTGACACTCCTGATTTGTGCCACTGCGTTTCAAAACGTTTCTCCCCTTTCTCTGTTGGGTTGACTCTGTTTGATGCAGGAGGCACAGTACACAATCAGGTCAATCAGCCGAACTGGTCTAGGTTAGTGTTTTTGCTCCACAAAAGCCTCCTCCCACACCTACTCCATCACACCTCAATAACATGATTCTATTCCTTTCTCCCTCATGTGTAGATCATCGAGCTTCCTCTGAACTGTATCTATGCGAGTCACCTCAGCTATTCCTATGATAGAAAGTTCTACATTGTTGTTCCTGAGTAAAGAATTCTTCTGAATTTCTGAATGGAATTAGTAGTAAGTGGCATTAGCTTTGCACATGCCACAAGTGGAAACATTTTCTCCATGTCTAACCAACTTTCACTATAAAGGATCGTAAACAAAGCCCAGTCCATCATGCAAACCAGCCTCCCATCCATTGACTCAGTCTACACTTCCCGCTGCTCGGAAAAGCAGCCAGCATAATTAAGGACCCCACACACCTCGAACATTCTCTCTTCTACCTTCCTCCGTCGGGAAAAAGATACAAAAGTCTGAGGACACGTATCAACTGACTCAAGAACAGCTTCTTCCCTGCTGCCATCAGACTTTTGAATGGACCTACCTCGTATTAATTTGATCTTTCTCTCCACCCTAGCTATTGACTGTAACACTACATTCTGCACTCTCTCCTTTCCTTCTCTATGAATGGTATACTTTGTCTGTATAGTGCACAAGAAACAATACTTTTCACTGTATGTTAAGACATGTGACAATAATAAATCAAATCAAATCAAACCAAACAATCTTAAAGATCTTTGCTAGGTTCCCTTACCTTGTGTTTCTACATGATCAGCCCTCACTCTGAAGATGACAAAATGTACAGAAATTCAATTTTGCTTGTGCCTTTAATGTGGCAAAATATCTCAAGGAGCCTCACAAAGACTGAGCGGTTGGTTGCAGGTGAGATCACTGAAGGCTTCATCACCGGGTGGACTTGTACAGGGGAGGGGTTGCACACACTGTACCAGCACAGGGATTGAAAAAGTGAGACTAGGACAATATAAAAACAAGTTCTTCCTAAATTAACCATGGAAGTCAGCTCATCATTGAAGCACATGTTGAAATCGTGCCAAAGCAAAGACTGGAAACCGGACTCTGGGCAGAAGGGATGAGATTACAGTACGTACGTGATTGGTGGTCCGTGGATGGCAGTCATGGCAGGCCCAAAGGTTCGGTGTAGGGAATGGTTGAAGACTGGGGAGCGAATGTTAGCCAGGACAGCATCGAGGAGGGGCTGGCACAGGTATTGCTGCTTTGTGATGGACATCGGTGGAGGCGGAGGAGTGGGCTAGGGGCAGATCAGAAACTTTATTAACTACCGTCTGATTACTGACAGAGACAGAAAGGAATGAGTAAACTCACCACTCAAAACAGAAGTTATGTCTGAAGGAGAGATAGGTCCCAATTTTAACAGACTCAGTGGAGTTTAATGTGAAAATTCAGTAAAGATCTTAATTGCCATGCACACACTGGTGAACAAACTTGCCTTTACACTGAGATGTTATGCTAGGATATTCCATAAACATTACTGCTCCTAAGTCCTAAATTCCTACGAGAAGCATACTGGGAATTTCTGAACCAGTTGCCCAAGAAATGGGACTGGCCAGGACCATAAACTAGCCCAGAAGATTTCACAAAGGGACTCTTAATAATTTTACATCACTTCTTTCCCAAAAGGTACATGTAGCACAGATTTGCTTTTTGCGCAACCGTTAATGTCTACTGATAATTCAGTAAATTGTGGCAATATTTAGCTCGTCAAAACTTTGGAGGGACTAGAGTAGCACAAAGTGAGAGGATGTCTCCTGTGGTGTATTTATACATGACCAATGCCAACAATCCTCTTAAATCAAACTTCACCTCCATTCATCCAATCAGGTGATGCAGCACTGAACCATAAAGGCTCAATTCCTGGTCTCTGCTGGGTGAGCTGGAACAGGAAAAGCGTTTCAACCTTTCAATCTTGAGAACCTGGTGAGGAAAAAGGAGCTAAATACTCTAACTACATTTCTCTCCTAATCGCTATCCAATGATTGCTGGTAGAATCTATGAATGGTGGAACAGGCTCGAGGGGCTGAATGACCTCTTCCTGTGAAGGTAGAACATAATCAGGCAGGGACATCCACCACAGTCAGGGGTGCCAGGTCCCAGTGACTAGACCGACACGTAATAAAAGGGTACTTGACAAGGTACAAGAGCATGTACCTTGGAATGCTCTTACATTTCAAGGGCATGAAATCTGCACTCCAATTAAATCAGAGTCTGCAAAAGGGGAGAAGATTGGTTCAAAAAAATGTACTGAAGCTCTCTGGTTCCTACATCGAACAACTCACCACAGCCATGTCATTTTTCAGCTTTTCCAAAGCTATTTCACATTTTTGGAGAGTTGCCAAAGAACATCTGTGAAAATAAACCACATGAGTTCTTTAACATCATCAATAGAAGAATCAGTCCTTTAATATAGAAACATAAAAAGATATTCAGTACACTGCATTCATGTTAGGCTTAAAAGAAGCTATCCAGTTGAATACCACCTTTCAGCAATTGCGCTGGAGCCCTGCAGGTTACAACATCTCAAGATCACATCCAAGTGTTTTTAAATGAGATGAGAGCTTCTGTCTCTATCACCTTTTCAGGCAGTGATTTGCAAATCCTACTATCTAGGTAAAATATTTAGTCCTCAACTCCCATCTAATCCTTCCACTAAATAATATATCCCTAGTTATTGACCTCTGTTAATAGGGTCTTCCTGTCCACTCTATCCATGTCTCTCAATTTTAAACAACTCAGCATTCTCTGTTCCAAAGGTAACATCTCTAGCCTGTCCAATAGCTAAAATTCTCTATTCCAAGCACAATGCTTCTATATCTCCTCTGTATCCTGTCCAGTGCAGTGTAGTCACTCACCGCATGTTTACTCTTGAAGAATTTATTTTAATAAACTGAAGCACACTGTCAGGGACAGAATTTTTCAGTGAACAGATTGCCGTCACTCAGAGTGTATACAACAGGCTTGTTTTGCAGAACAGTTCAATTGTAAGATCGTTCTGAAGCTGTTCACCTGGCTCTGGCAAAGAGTTTATTGATCTTGATTGCTGATGGATTAAAATTTCAACCTATTTTCAAAAGATTGTACATTGTTTTATTCACCTTGCAGAGATTTTGTATCATGTGGCGAATATGATGATTGATCGCTACAGGTTTAGCAAGCATTGAAATCATATTGGACAACACTGATCTAACTGAAGGATGACAAAAAGAAAAAAAAAGGATGGGAACAGGCTTGAAGGAATGGATGCACTCGCTCCTGTCTTTTTAAATTGATGAGATTGTGACCTTGCCTGTAATTAGCTACCATGACCCAAGGAACACAGAGATATTGGAGGCAGTCCCATTATAAAACACATCATCTTTGTTTATCAGTAGAATACATGTCATACCGCTTATTCGGGTCAGTGAGGATGTCGAGGAGACTCTTCATCTTACTTAGATCTTTCTTTCTGTCTGTAATATAGAGTAGTTAGTCTGTAAGATCATTTTACTCCATAATCATGTTGCAACGGCACGAGCATTTACACAAATGACAACTATGTAACATGAAGTTAGAAGCTTAATACAACCATTGAGTACATTGCGAGGCCGAACAGACGTACTTGCACTAATGCAGTGATGAGTCAGTGACAATTCTTCCCATGACCCAGTTGTCTTACAGATTTGGTAAGCTCCACATTCCATTACCAAGTCAAAGCAGGTCAGATACTCTCAGCCAGGGTAGTAGCTGAGTGCCAATAGGTTCTTAATTCCACCACCACTCCTCCATGTCGGCAACCTAGTCTGTAACTTTGCTATTCCCTTCTCACGTTAAAAAAAATTCACTAAACCTTCCTTGTTTGTTGGTCTTCTTTAGTGCCACTCACTGTCCACACTCCCCTGTGAAACGCACAGGGCTTGTTCTATGTTAAAAAGGCACTGTGCGATTGCAAATAGTTATTGTTGCTCCATGACATTGAGTGAGCAGAGTGACAGGAAAAACTCGAAGGAGGCGGCAGACAGACATCTCTCCCAATCCTCAAGAGTAGCTCAGGTACGCCTCACTTGAGGTACTGCACTGAGAGCAAAGTGGAGAAGGGAATGGACAGTGACACTCTGTTGTCACCTTGCAGGAAGAAGACAGTCCACTTGTGCACAGGATGAACCAGAGTCAGCCTCAGTGCAGCTGTTTCAGGTTTTTTTTTTAATGGGATATGGGTGTTGCTGGCTGGCCAACATTTATTGCCTATCCTTAGTTGCCCAAGGGCAGTTGGGAGCCAATCACATCGCTGTGGATCTGGAGTCACATGTAGGCCAGACCGGGTAAGGACTGCAGATTTATTTCCCTAAAGAACCTGGTGCATTCTGGGAGAAGTCAGCCCAGTAACATCTACCAAGAAGTGGGAAGCGGAAGAACACCTCCAGAGATAAACAGGAGTTACAGCATCTGGTAAAGGTGGCTGAGGGACTTCACTGGTGCATTCTGGGAGAAGTCGGCCCAGCAACATAACTATTAAGAAGTGGGAAGCGGAAGATCTGGTGTCAAGGAGCAGTAAGCCCGAATACTACATCAGTATTTCCCTCCCTCCATCCTCCTCTAATCAAAAAACAGGCCACTTTGAGAAGGTAAAAGTGAAGGTAAGAGTTTTATAAATTTTCTTAAATAATTTAACTGGTGCTAGAACAAAGAACAATACAGCACAGGAACAGGCCCTTCGACCCTCAAGCCCGCGCCGCTCCCTGGCCCAAACTAGACCATTCTTTTGTATCCCTCCATTCCCACTCCGTTCATGTGGCTATCTAGATAAGTCTTAAATGTTCCCAGTTTGTCTGCCTCCATCACCTTGCCCGGCAGCGCATTCTAGGCCCCCACCACCCTCTGTGTAAAATACGTCCTTCTGACATCCGTATTAAACCTCCTTCCCCCTCACCTTGAACCTATGACCCCTCGTGAACGTCACCACCGACCTGGGAAAAAGCTTCCCACCGTTCACCCTATCTATGCCTTTCATAATTTTATACACCTCTATTAGGTCACCCCTCATCCTCTGTCTTTCCAGTGAGAACAACCCCAGTTTACTCAATCTCCCCTCATAACTAAGCCCTTCCATACATCCTGGTAAAGCTCCTCTGCACTCTCTCTAAAGCCTCCACGTCCTTCTGGTAGTGTGGCGACCAGAACTGGGCGCAGTATTCCAAATGCGGCCGAACCAACGTTCTATACAACTGCAACATCAGACCCCAACTTTTATACTCTATGCCCCGTCCTATAAAGGCAAGCATGCCATATGCCTTCTTCACTGCCTTCTCCACCTGTGACGTCACCTTCAAGGATCTGTGGACTTGCACACCCAGGTCCCTCTGCGTATCTACACCCTTTATGGTTCTGCCATTTATCGTATAGCTCCCCCCTACGTTAGTTCTACCAAAATGCATCACTTCGCATTTATCAGGATTGAACTCCATCTGCCATTTCTTCGCCCAAATTTCCAGCCTATCTATATCCTTCTGTAGCCTCTAACAATGTTCCTCACTATCTGCAAGTCCAGCCATTTTCGTGTCATCCGCAAACTTACTGATCACCCCAGTTACACCTTCTTCCAGATCGTTTATATAAATCACAAACAGCAGAGGTCCCAATACAGAGCCCTGCGGAACACCACTAGCCACAGGCATCCAGCCGGAAAAAGACCCTTCCACTACCACCCTCTGTCTTCTGTGACCAAGCCAGTTCTCCACCCATCTAGCCACCTTCCCCTTTATCCCATGAGATCCAACCTTTTGCACCAACCTACCATGAGGGACTTTGTCAAACGCTTTACTAAAGTCCATATAGACGACATCCACGGCCCTTCCCTCATCAACCATTCTAGTCACTTCTTCAAAAAACTCCACCAGGTTACTGAGGCATGACCTCCCTCTCACAAAACCATGCTGACTATCGTTAATGAGTTTATTCCTTTCTAAATGCGCATACATCCTATCTCTAAGAATCCTCTCCAACAACGTCCCTACCACGGACGTCAAGCTCACCGGCCTATAATTTCCCGGGTTATCCTTCCTACCCTTCTTAAATAACGGGACCACATTAGCTATCCTCCAATCCTCTGGGACCTCACCTGTGTCCAGTGACGAGACAAAGATTTGCGTCAGAGGCCCAGCGATTTCATCTCTCGTCTCCCTGAGCAGCCTGGGATAGATTCCATCAGGCCCTGGGGATTTGTCAGTCTTTATATTCCCTAAAGAACCTAACACTTCCTCCCTTGTAATGGAGATTTTCTCTAACGGGTCAACACTCCCCTCCGAGACACTCCCAGTCAACACATCCCTCTCCTTTGTGAATACCGACGCAAAGTATTCATTTAGGATCTCCCCTATTTCTTTGGGCTCTAAGCATAATTCCCCACTTTTGTCCCTGAGAGGTCCGATTTTTTCCCTGACAACCCTTTTGTTCCTAACGTACGAATAAAATGCCTTGGGATTCTCCTTAATCCTGTCGGTCAGTGGGGTAAAGTGCTGCACTTGTGAGATGTGGGAGATCCGTGGTGTTTCCAGCGTCTCAGACGACTACCTCTACAGGAAGTGCACCCAATTGCAGCTCCTTACAGACTGCATGGATAGGTTAGAGCAGCAGTTGGATGTACTTAGGAGCATGAAGGTGGTGGAAAGCGTCATAGACAGGAGCTTTAGAGACGTGGTCACACCCAAGGTGCAGGCAGATAAATAGGTGACCGTTAGAAGGGGCAGGCAGTCAGTGCAGGAATCCCCTGTGGTCGTCCCTCTCTCTAACAAGTATACCATTTTGGATACTGTTGGGGGCCTATCAGGGGATAACAGCAGCCAGAGCAGTGGTACCACGGCTGGCTCTGTTGTTAAGCAGGGAGGAATCTAGAGCACAAGATCAATAGTTATAGGGACTCTATAGTTAGGGGTGCAGATAGGTGCTTCTGTGGACGTGAAAGAGACCCCAGGATGGTATTTTGCCTGCCCGGTGCCAGGGTCCAGGATGTCTCTGAATGGGCAGAAAGCATTCTGAAGGGGGAGGGTGAGCAGCCAGAGGTCATGGTACATATTGGTACTAACGACATAGGCAGGAAGAGTGATGAGGTCCTGCAGCAGCAGTTTAGGGAGTTAGGTAGAAAATTATAATGCAGGACCTCTAGGGTTGTAATCTCAGGATTACTCCCTCTGCCTTGTGTCAGTGAGGCTAGAAAAAGTGCAGTTCAACACATGGCTAAACAGCTGGTAGAGGAGGGAGGGTTTCAGATATCTGGACCATTGGGATCTCTTCCGGTGCAGGTGGGACTTGTACAAGGAGGACAGGTTGCATCTAAATTGGAAGGGCATAAATATTCTGGCCGGGTGGTTTGCTAGTGTCACACTGGAGGATTTAAACTAGTTTGACAGGAGGGTGGGAACCAAAGCAAAGGTGAATTAACTGAAGGGGAACCAGAGAGTAGGGCCAGTAAAACTCAGAGAAAGAGAGACGGAGTGTGGTTGCTAATCAAATCACCTGGCAAGGTGGATACAGAACTGGCTTGGTCATGGAAGACAGAGGATAGCAGTGGAAGGGTGCATTTCTGAATGGAGGGCTGTGACAAGTGGTGTTCCTCAAGGATCAGTGCTGGGACCGTTGCTGTTTGTAATATACATATATAAATGATTTGGAGGAAAATGTAACTGGTTTGATTAGTAGGTTTGTGGATGACACAAAGATTGGTGGATTTGCGGATTGCAATGAGGACCATCAGAGGATACAGCAAGATATAGATCCGTTGGAGACTTGGACGGAGAGACTGAAGTGCATTTGTTTCAATGCGAGAAGTGTAACAGGTGAGGCAGATGAACTTAGAGCTTGGATTAGTACTTGGAACTATGACGTTGTTGCTATTACAGAGACTTGGTTAAGGGAAGGACAGGATTGGCAGCTTAATGTTACAAGATACAGATGTTTCAGGTGGGACAGAGGGGGATGTAAAAGGGTTGGAGGAGTTGCACTACTGGTTAAGGAAAATATCACAGCTGTACTGCGGGAGGACACCTCGGAGGGCTCATACAGCGAGGCAATATGGGTAGAGCTCAGAAATAGGAAGGGTGTAGTCACAATGTTGGGAGTTTATTATAGGCCGCCCAACAGCCAGCAGAAGTTAGAGGAACAGATATGTAGGCAGATTTTGGCAAGGTATAAAAGTAACAGGGTGTTGTGGTGGGAGATTTTAACTTCCCCTATATTGACTGGGACTCACTTAGTGCTAGGGGTGTGGATGGGGCAGAGTTTGTAAGGAGCATCCAGGAGGGCTTCTTGAAACAGTATGTAGGTAGTCCAACTAGGGAAGAGGCTGTACTGGACCTGGTATTGGGGAATGAGCCTGGCCAGGTGGTTGCCGTTTCAGTAGGGGAGCAAGTTCTGAAACAGTGACCACAATTCAGTAAGCTTTAAGGTACTGATGGATAAAGATAAGTGTAGTTCTCAAGTGAAAGTGCTAAATTGGGGGAAGGCTAATTAAATATTAGGCAAGAACTGAAGAATGTAGATTGGGGACAGATGTTTGAGGGCAAATCAACATCTAGCACATGGGAGGCTTTCAAGTGCAAGTTGATAGGTATTCAGGACCGGCACATTCCTGCAAGGCCTGCAAGAATGAAGGATAAGTATAGCAAGTTTTGGGAACCTTGGATAATGAGAGATATTGTGAACCTAGTCAAAGAGAAAAAGGAAGCATTTGTCAAGGCTAGGAGGCTGGGAACACATGAAGCAAGTGTGGAATACAAGGAAAGTAGAAAGAAACTTAAGCAAGGAGTAAGAAGGGCTAAAAGGGGTCATGAAAAGTCATTGGCCAGCAGGATTAAGGAAAATCCCAAGGCTTTTTATACATATATAAAGAGCAAGAGGGTAGCCAGGGAGAGGGTGGGTCCACTCAAGGACAGGGGAGGGAATTTATGCGTGGAGCCAGAGAAAATGGACGAGGTATTAAATGAGTACCTTGCATCAGTATTTAATTCACCAAAGAGAAGGACTTGGTGGATGATGAGTCTGGGAAAGGGTCTGTAGATAGTTTGAGTCATGTTGAGATCAAAAAGGAGGTATTGGAGTTCTTGAGAAACACTAAGGTAGACAAGTCCCCAGGACCTGATGGGATATAGCCCAGAATGCTGAGAGAGGAAAGGGAGGAAATTGCTGGGGCCTTGAGAGAAATCTTTGTATCCTCACTGGCTACAGGGGAGGTCCCAGAGGATTGGAGAATAGCCAGTGTCATTCGTTGGTTTAAGAGCAAGAGTAATCCAGATAATTACAGGCCGGTGAGCCTTACGTTAGTGGTAGGGAAATTATTGGAGAGGATTCTGCGAGTCAGGATTTACTCCCACTTGGAAATAAGTGGACGTATTAGTGAGAGGCAACATGGTTTTATGAAGGGGAGGTGGTGCTTCACTAACTTGATTGAGTTTTTCGAGGAAGAGACGAAGATGATTGATGAGGGTAGAGCAGTGGATGTTGTCTACATGGACTTCAGTAAGGCCTTTGACAAGGTCCCTCATGGTAGACTGGTGCAGAAGGTGAAGTTGCATGGGATCAGAGGTGAGCTGGCAAGGTGGATACAGAACAAGCTTGGTCATGGAAGACAGAGGATAGCAGTGGAAGGGTGCATTTCTGAATGGAGGGCTGTGACAAGTGGTGTTCCTCAGGGATCAGTGCTGGGACCGTTGCTGTTTGTAATATATATATAAATGATTTGGAGGAAAATGCAACTGGTTTGATTAGTAGGTTTGTGGACGACACAAAGGTTGGTGGATTTGCGGATTGCAATGAGGACCATCAGAGGATACAGCAAGATATAGATCCATTGGAGACTTGGACGGAGAGATGGCAGATGAGTTTAATCCGGACAAATGAGAGGTAATGCATTTTGGAAGGTCTAATACAGATAGGAAATATACAATAAGACTATTGATAGGCAGAGGGATCTGCGTGCACAGGTACACAGGTCACTGAAAGTGGCAATGCAGGTGGAGAAGGTAGTCAAGAAGGCATACAGCATGCTTGCCTTCATCAGCTGTGGCATTGAGTTTACAAATTGGCAAGTCATGTTGCAGCTTTACAGACCCTTAGTTAGGCCGCACTTGGAATATAGTGTTCAATTCTGGTCTCCACACTACCAGAAGGATGTGGAGGCTTTGGAGAGGGTACAGAAAATATTTACCAGGATGTTGCCTGGTATGGAGGGCATTAGCTATGAGGAGAGGTTGGAAAAACTTGGTTTGTTCTCACTGGAACAATGGAGTTTGAGGGGAAACCTGATAGAAGTCTACAAGATTATGAGGGGCATGGACAGAGTGGATAGTCAGAAGCTTTTTCCCAGGGTGCAAGAGTTAATTACTAGGGGGCATAGGTTTAAGGTATGAGGGGCAAGGTTTAAAGGAAATGTATGAGGCAAGTTTTTTTACACAGAGGGTGGTGGGTGCTTGCAACTCGCTGCTGGGGGAGGTAGTGGAAGCAGATATGATAGTGACTTTTAAGGGGCGTCTTGACAAGTACATGAATGGGATGGAAATAGAGGGATATGGTCCCCGGAAGGGTAGGTGGTTTTAGTTCAGTCGGGTAGCATGGTCGGTGCAGGCTTGGAGGGCCGAAAGGCCTGTTGCTGTGCTGTAATTTTTTTTGTTCTTTGTTCTTTGACTATTAGTGAACCAGATGGGTTTTTCCAACAATCAACAATGGTTTCATGGTCATCAGTAGATTCTTAATTCAGATTCTTTTTTTACTGAATTCAAATTCCACCCTCTGCCGTGGTGGGATTCGAACCTGGGTCCCAAGAACATTAGCTGAGTTTCTGGATTAATAATCCAGTGATAATACCACTTGGCCATCGCCTCCCCCTAACCTCTCCTCTTGTATAAGGGAATGGAGATATTGAAGATGGCTCCCTGTTTGAGGTGAGCGCATGGGATGACTCCAGTCCTACACCAATGTGGTTGACTGTGAACTGCTCTCTGAAGTAGCCTAGCAAGCAATTTAATAATAGTTACCAGCAGGTCAAGAGAGCAGCCCTCTTCAGGCAACTAAGTTCTGGCTCTGCCACTGATGCTCACAACTAGAAAATAAATTTTAAATAAACTGCCCAATCTCCTCTAAACTTGGGCTCCACAAGAGGAGGCAGTGACTGGACTAGTAATTCAGAGACCCAGGGTAAGATCTGGGGATCCGGGTTCAAATCCCATCACAATCAGATGGTGAAGTTTGAATTAAATAAAAGATCTAGAAGGGAACCATTGTTGATTGTTATAAAAACCTATCAGGTTCATTAATGTCCTTTAGGGAAGGAAATCTGCCATCCTTGTCTGATCTAGCCTACATGTGACTCCAAATCCACAGCAATGTGATTGACTCTCAAATGTCCTCTGGAATGCGGACAGTTCGGGAGGGATAACAAATGCTGGTCCAGCCAGCAGTGCCCACATCCCATAAATGAATTAAAATATAGGTGTGTTTAACAGCAGTATCCTAGAATGGATACAATGCAGGAGACTTTTCAGCTGGCTGTGTCTGTGTTAGCACACCCTTTGGGTTAACCCTCAACCAATGCCAACCCCTGCCTGTTCTCCAAAGTCCTGGAATGTTTTTCAGGTAATGATCCAATTTCCTTTTGAAAGCCTCAGTTGACCCTGCCTCCACCACTTTCAGGTTGTGCATTCCAGATCTTAATCATTGTTTGCCTGAAAAAGTTTCTCATGTTGCCATTGCTTCATTTGCCAATTACCCTAATTCAGTCTCATTTGGTTCCACCAATCTGAACAGATTCTCCCATTCCACTCTGTCCAAACTCTGTGATTTTGAACAACTCTATCAAATCTCTGATCAATCTTTTCTTGTCCAAGGAAGACAGTCCCAACTTCTCCTTTCTACTTAATGAAGTTCCGCATCTCTGGGATCATTCTGGTGAATATTTTCTGCACGATCTCTAAAGCCTTCACATTCTTCCTAAAATGTGGTGCCCACAACTGGGCACAATACTCCAGTTGAGGCCGAACCAGTATTTTATTCAAATTTAACATAACTTCCTTCCTTTGTATTCTATGCCCTTATTAATAAAGTAAGAAGTCTCACAACACCAGGTTAAAGTCCAACAGGTTTATTTGGTAGCAAATACCATAAGCTTTCGGAGCACTGCCCCTTCGCCAGATGGAGTGGAAATCTGCTCTCAAACAGTGCAAACAGACAGAATCAAGTTGCAGAATACTGATTAGAATGCGAATCCTACAGCCAGCCAGGTCTTAAAGGTACAGACAATGTGGGTGGAGGGAACATTAAACACAGGTTAAAGAGATGTGTATTGTCTCCAGACAGAACAGCTCGTGAGATTCTGCAAGCCCAGGAGGCAAGCTGTGGGGGTTACTGATAGTGTGACATAAATCCAACATCCCGGTTTAGGCCGTCCTCATGTGTGCGGAACTTGGCTATCAGTTTCTGCTCAGCGACTCTGCGCTGTCGTGTGTCGTGAAGGCCGCCTTGGAGAACGCTTACCTGAAGATCCAAGGCTGAATGCCCGTGACTGCTGAAGTGCTCCCCCACAGGAAGAGACCAGTCTTGCCTGGTGATTGTCGAGCGGTGTTCATTCATCCGTTGTCGTAGCGTCTGACGCTACGACAACGGATGAATGAACACCGCTCGACAATCACCAGGCAAGACTGTTCTCTTCCTGTGGGGGAGCACTTCAGCAGTCACGGGCATTCTGCCTTGGATCTTCAGGTAAGCGTTCTCCAAGGCGGCCTTCACGACAGCGCAGAGTCGCTGAGTAGAAACTGATAGCCAAGTTCCGCACACATGAGGACGGCCTAAACCGGGATGTTGGATTTATGTCACACTATCAGTAACCCCCACAGCTTGCCTCCTGGGCTTGCAGAATCTCACTAGCTGTTCTGTCTGGAGACAATACACATCTCTTTAACCTGTGTTTAATGTTCCCTCCACCCACATTGTCTGTACCTTTAAGACCTGGCTGGCTGTAGGATTCGCATTCTAATCAGTATTCTGCAACTTGATTTTGTCTGTTTGCACTGTTTGAGAGCACATTTCCACTCCATCTGATGAAGGAGCAGCGCTCCGAAAGCTTATGGTATTTACTACCAAATAAACCTGTTGGACTTTAACCTGGTGTTGTGAGACTTCTTACTGTGTTCACCCCAGTCCAACGCCGGCATCTCCACATCATGACTTATTAATAAAGCCCAGGATGAGATGTGCTTTATTAACTACTCTACCAACCTGTCCTGTTACCTTCAAAGACTTAAGAAAGAAGAAAACTCCCAGAGAAGGTTTACATCAATCCAAGCCGGCCGCTACAAAAGGATTTTATCAATCCACCTGCTGTTCATCTCCCTTCACACCAGCCTGTATGGCTAAGATCACCATGGCAAGGAATAACAGCAGAGACCCTATGGTGGCAGGAATGGAACCAGCACTCCACCATTAAAGACCACTTCCTCATCACAGACCCATAGCCCATGCATATGGCTTCAACCTGCCACACCAACACTGGGCCCTTCTCAACCATGTCAGCAAATCGGCACAAGTGCGACCTTGCAGGGAGCTCAGACTGCAACTGTGGTGCACCAAGATCAATGACTCATCATTGAAGACTGCCCCCTGGCAAAATTCAGCAGAGGGCTCTGAGAGCTCCACTGAGCCACTGCGGAAGCTATTGCCTGGCTTGGTGATTACTGCACATGCAAAGCAAGAATACTTGGGCACATACACACATCCAGGTGCCTCTGTTCTAGTACCTCCTTTACAGTTGTACCCTTTATTTTATATTTTCTTCCTACCAAAATGAATAGCTTCCTACTTAATGAATGACGCTAACAGGAGAAGGAACACCGACTCCATTCTCCCGTTGCTGGCCCAAAGTCACTGAGGCCAATTATAACTCCAGAAATGCCTTGGCTAAGAGCAGCTAACTCAGCACTGACGGCAATTGGAAGCTGGTCCCTCTGATTCCATTATGCATTGAGTTACTTGGAAAATTTTCTAGCAAATAATTCAAACCTACCAATCAAAAGAAAACTTTATTAAATTACTGCATGATAGTAAATCTGGTGATGGTGGTTGGTGGTGGGGGGGGCGGGGGGGCAGGGAGCTGGGACCCCCTGAATTATTCAGAAAGATTGCTCTTTAGGCAACTTATGCAAGGAAGGCTCCAACATTCAGGCTGCTCCACATCTCCAGCCTGGGGTGTGATCCCAATCTCCAGGGAAAAACATGTTAGTATATTGTACAAGTTGGGCTTTTAGTCATTCTGCCCCCTGTGCTGTAGAGGTGTAAATAAAGTTAATTCAAGATTGGTTGCTTACAGTGAGACCACATGGTGAGCCTTTACTCAGCACAATAAACAGGAAGATGTCAACAAGACTGGTATAGAATTACTGTTTACATTTCATTCACAAAATTAAAGACTGAAAATCATTATGACATGCTTTTTGAAACTCCTCCAGGTAAGTTTGAGTGGTTTGAGAGATTGCTCCATGTGCAACTCAATGAGTCAGCATGTTCTGTAATTGATTGCAAAAATGACACTGAAAGCATATTCGGCAACAATTGGGAGTGTGGGTAAAATTAAGTTTTATGAATGAATTTGGCTGAAAGTGCATAAAATTGGAGATGATAAATTAAATGTTTTCTTCAGCATCATAGAGCCAGGTGCTTTTGATGTAGTGTCAAACCAGTACTGCCCATGAGACTCCAGTACCTGATTTAATTTGATTTATTATTGTCACAAGTATTAGTATACAATGAAAAGTATTGTTTCTTGCACGCTATACAGACAAAACATACCATTCATAGAGAAGGAAACGAGAGTGTGCAGAATGTAGTGTTACAGTCATAGGTAGGGTGTAGAGAAAGATCAACTTAATGTAAAGTAAGTTCATTCAAAAGTCTGACAACAGCAGGGAAGAAGCTGTTCTCGATTCGGTTGGTACGTGACCTCAGACTTTTGTAGTTTTTTCTTGACGGAAGAAGGTGGAAGAGAGAATGTCCAGGGTGCGTGGGGTCCTTAATTATGCTGACTACTTTTCCGAGGCAGCGGGAAGTGTAGACAGAGTCAATGGATGGGAGGCTGGTTTGCGTGATGGATTGGGCTACATTCACGACCTTTTGTAGTTCCTTGCGGTCTTGGGCAGAGCAGGAGCCATACCAAGCTGTGATACAACCAGAAAGAATGTTTTCTATGGTGCATCTGTAAAAGTAGCGGACATGCCAAATTTCCTTAGTCTTCTGAGAAGGTAGAGGCGTTGGTGGGCTTTCTTAACTATAGTAGCGGCATGGGGGGACCAGAACAGGTTGTTAGTGATCTGGACACCTAAAAACTTGAAGCTCTTGACCCTTTCTACTTCATCCCCGTTGATATAGACAGGGGCATGTTCTCCTTTACGCTTCCTGAAGTCGATGACGATCTCCTTCGTTTTGTTGACCTTGAGGGAGAGATTATTGTTGCCGCAACAGTTCACCAGATTCTCTAACTCATTTCTGTACTCTGTCTCATCATTGTTTGAGGTCCGACCCACTATGGTGGTGCCGCCAGCAAACTTGAAAATCGAATTGGAGGGGAATTTGGCCACACAATAATAGGTGTATAAGGTGTATAGTATGGGGCTGAGAACACAGCCTTGTGGGGCACCTTGTTGAGGATGATCGTGGAGCAGGTGTGGTTGCCTATCTTTATTGATTATGGACTGTGAGTTAGGAAGTTCAGGATCCATTCGCAGAGGGAGGTGACAAGGCCCAAGATGAGTTTTGTGGGAATAATAGTGTTGAAGGCTGAGCTGTAGTCAATAAATAGGAGTCTGACATAGGTGTCCTTGTTATCTAGGTGTTCTAGGGTTGAGTGCAGGGCCAGGTAAACGATGTCTGCTGTGGACCTGTTGCGGCGGTCGGCAAACTGTAGTGGATCATATTCCATACCATGGAATATGCTGAAATGAATGAGATTCTGGACACCTATTATGGCACGACTCGGAATGAGATTGCACTGAGAGCTACATTCTGTCAAAGGAAACGGAGTTGCCACGTGAGGTATAGGAGATTACATTCTCGAGTTAAACTCTCTCACTACCGTGGTTATGGCACTAATTCAGAACTCAAATTTAGAGACACTTTCGTAGGAGGCCGAAAGAACAATAAAATTCTGACCCTGCTTTTAAAAGCTGCCATGGAAGGAGACCTGCGATGAGGCCAGGGCCATGGAAATGGCAGAAAACTATAGTAGTAGAATGCAAGGGAGTTCTTTTCCTGAACTGGCCGGAAGAGTTAGGAGGGTACAAAATGGTCTTTGAATAAGGAGGACCAAATGATAAAATAAGCCATCAGTATGACGTTAAATATTGTATGTCAGCAGATCATGCAAATGCAGTCGACTTTCAAGATTTCCCATAAATACTGATTCACTTTTAGCCACTGAGTTGCCTGTTAATTACTTTATATACACAGATGACATGCCCAATGTCTGCCAGAATTAATGGAGAAACTCACAAAGATGTAGTGCTTAGTAAAGAGAATCATAGAAATCATAGAAACCCTACAGTGCAGAAGGAGGCCATTCGGCCCATCGAGTCTACACCGACCACAATCCCACCCAGGCCCTACCCCCACATATTTTACCCGCTAATCTACGCATCTCAGGACTCTAAGGGGCAATTTTTAACCTGGCCAATCAACCTAACCCGCACATCTTTGGACTGTGGGAGGAAACCGGAGCACCCGGAGGAAACCCACGCAGACACGAGGAGAATGTGCAAACTCCACACAGACAGTGACCCGAGCCGGGAATCGAACCCGGGACCCTGGAGCTGTGAAGCAGCAGTGCTAACCACTGTGCTACCGTGCCGCCCCCAAGAGCTCAATCATGTCATGAATGGTTGGCCTAAAGAGTGTGATGATGAGAAATTGAAGGTTTTAACTGAGTGTAAATCAGGGCTTTCTCCTTTAGGGTTTAAGAGCCATTATTCCGCCCAAGATTAGAGAGAGTCTGTATGAAAGCAAAGCAAGAAACTATTTCTGAGATATTGAAGTGTTGGTGAAATCTGTGTCTCAGAATGAGAAATAATTCAAACAACGTTCCTTTCATTCCATGGATAAACACGAGAAAGCATGGGAACAAGTATATACTGATTCCTTGGAAGTGGAAGGGATACAGTATTCTGTTTTGGTTCGATAGCTGCAGCAAGTAGATAAATGCTGAGTCTATGACCAATACCACAAGTGCCAAAATTATTGAGAGTTTGAGAAGTTGGTTTGTAATTTATGGGTTGCCAGAGAGGTTGGTGTCAGGGTCCATAGTTTACATCAGAATAGTTTGTAATATTTCTCAGTAAGAATGGAATCAGAGTTTAATATCAATATATCACCCAGCATCGAATGGTGCAGTGAAAAGATTGCAAAGAGGTCTTCGCAGAAGTATTTCCTAGGCAGCAAGCTAGGCAGTAATTTCCATGTTTCCCCTCTTCACAGGCTAGAGAATGTTCTGTTCTCTTACAGAATCAACTCACAGTCTACAATAGTTGCTCACTGTACAACTTTAGTGTTTAAACATGTTCCTATGACAAAGTTGAGTTTATTTAAACCTGATCACAATAGCAAAGATGTGGAGATGTGGAGTCTGTGCACTGTTGGAGAACAGAGACCACTCCATCTGACGAAGGAGCAGCGCTCCGAAAGCTTATGGTGTTTGCTACCAAATAAACCTGTTGGACTTTAACCTGGTGTTTGAGACTTCTTACTGCACAATAGCAAAGTCAGAGAAAAGCATGGCAAGAAGATTAGTTATGATAGTACACTAGGCATGAAACTAAAATAATTCAATGTGGTCAGAAGATCAGGGTGAAAGACCAGCAAGGTGATAAGGAGAAGTATGTGATTGGAATTCTTGTAAAAAGATTAGGTACATTCACATATCTAGCGAAGATGGAGAGAGACTCGAGTGGGCCTTTTGTTTGAAAGACTAAACCAGCTCTGATGAAGGTCATCCAGACATGAAACGTCAGCTCTATTCCCTCTCCACAGATGCTATCAGACCTGCTGAGATTTCTGTTTCAGATTCTAGCATCCGCAGTAATTTGCTTTCAGTATGATAAACCTCCTTTAGTTCAACTTTCTCCTACAGTCTGAAGCGAAAGTCAGAAAGTAAAGCAGAAGTCATAAAGAGTCAAGCTAATGGAAATGGAAGATGATACCCGGACAGAAAGAGAAAGAAGCCAGATAGGTTAATCTGAAGTGTGCAGGAAGGAGGAAGGAGGAAGTTAAGGATATTAAGTGCAAAGAATTAAACTGAAAATCAATTTAAGATTGTTAGTCTGGCTGGCAGTGTGGCACACTTACGCATGCTGGAAGTAGACAAAAGGAACATTTCCACAGGTGGCACCTTTCCCTAAAGGTAAGCTTGTTAAGTTTAGGGATAATCGTTCCCTGGTTCATTCCCCAGAGCAATGCCTTAGCCAATCAGAGTCAACCTGCCCAATTTGAATTTGAACAAAGCTGTTCCATGCTGCATTCTCCGTGATAACACCTCCAACATCGGAGTCCACTTGCCAATCAATCAGTGCACTCTACTCACGCTGTATAAACTGTTGTTCCCCCTTAAGGGTGGAAAATTATTGAGAGCTATCCTGGTGAGTTCAAGACGAAATGCTTTGATGGGATGTCTCTTTTTTCAGAAATATTCAAGGAGGAAATTATTCTTTTCATTCCTTATCAAATTATCCTTTGTTGTAGTGAGGAATTTGAGCATTGCTGAAAAAAGAGACATTTTGTTGGAGCTTTTCATCTTGCAATCATCAAGACAATCAGAAGAACATCAATGTCAGGGAAAAAACAACTTCATACTGTATGAGAAGAGAATGCAGATTGGTTGGCAAATGGACTCTGATTGGTAGAGGTCTTACCATGGAAAATGCACCAGTTGATGATGACTAACAGTTAACTGCTAAACATTGTTTGAAATTGAAATCAGACTCTGATTGCCAACCAATCAGCACTCTCTTATACAGAATGAATTTGTTTTCCCTTGTATCCTTGCAATTGTCCTGATGAGTACATGACAAAACCCTTCAACAAAATGTCTCTTTTTTCAGCAATACTTCTAATTAAATATATATTGGTCAAGGCATTGCCCTGAGGAATTGACCAGTGAATTCTGTCATTTATTTTGTTTAGTTGAAACAGACGCAATGTGTATACATGTTTTATGCTGTATATTGTGCAACACATGAAGGGGCCTAAGGCTGCCACCTTTGGCCCTGAAAAGTGCCAAGTCTACCTCAGATTAACCAAGAGGTGTAAGGTATCTCAAACATTTTAGGAACAGATAAAGCTAGCTATTTCACACAGCTGCTATGCATTAACAACACAAGTGATATTCACCACTAACAGGGTGCTGCCATCAAGCTAAAGAAACTTCTGCCTATCAAAGAAATGAGTAATGTAGTATATGAATTTCAGCATCAGTGATGCTAGATATGTAGAAAGTTCCAAAGACTGGTGGATCATATCATATCATGTCCCTTCTGTTGTTCACAACAGGCAAGGTACAACAGCTTGGTATGGCTCCTGCTCTGTCCAAGACCGCAAGAAACTACAAAAGGTCGTGAATGTAGCCCAATCCATCACGCAAAGCAGCCTCCCATCCATTAACTCTATCTACACTTCCCGCTGCCTCGGAAAAGCAGCCAGCATAATTAAGGACCTCACGCACCCCAGACATACTCTCTTCCACCTTCTTCTGTCGGGAAGAAGATACAAAAGTCTGAGGACACGTACCAACCGACTCAAGAACAGCTTCTTCCCTGCTGCCATCAGACTTTTGAATGGACCTACCTTGCATTAAGTTGATCTTTCTCTGTACCCTAGCTATGACTGTAACACTACATTCTGCACTGTCTCCTTTCCTTCTCTATGAACGGAATGTTTTATCGGTATAGCGTGCAAGAATACTTTTCACCGTACACCAATACGTGACAATAATAAATAAAATCAAATCAAAATCAGTCAGAGTCAAGCTGTCTGATTTAAATTTCAAACAAGGCTAAACAGTTAACTGTCAGTCACCATCAACTGGTGCATTCTCCAAGGCAACACTTCCACCAATCAGAGTCCACTTGTCAGCCAATCAGCACTCTCTTCTCATACAGAATAAATTTGTTTTCCCTTGCGTTGTGTTCTTGCAATTGTCCTGATGAGTATATGACAAAATGCTTCAACAAAATGTCTCTTTTTTCTGGAATACTTCTAATAAAATGATACTTAAAAAAGTTTCCTGAATGCCAGTATGTATACATTGGCATTCGGAAAACATTTTTGTCATTTCCATGTAAATTAATCTGGGAATTTTGGTCAAGTATATCTTTTAGTTGCAATTACAATAAAAACAAAATACCACCCAACCCTTTAATTAATCTGTTTATGGGATGTGGGTGTCGCTGGTTCGGCTGTCGCTAATTACCCTTGAACTGAGGGCGTTTAAGAGTCAACCACATTGCTGTAGTCACTTGGAGGCCAGACCAGGTAAGGATGACCGATTTTCTTCCCTAAAGGAAATTAGTGAACCTGATGAGTTTTTATGACAATCAATAATGATTTCATGGTCATCATTAGAGTTTTAATTCCAGATTTTTATTCAATTCAGATGTCAGCATCTGCTGTGGTGGATTTGAACCCAGGTCCCCAGCGTTTACCCTGGATCTCTGGATGACTAGTCCATTGACGATACCACTACACCATCACCTATCCCGACCTGTATTGTTGATTGATGGAAGGTTTAGTCATAATGTATTCTGGGAAATTATGTGCATGTTACATTTTAATGTATAAACTGTTTTTTTTAAAGTGGGGAGTGAGTGCAGTGTATTGTAATCGCTGAATATTTTGTTATACTGCCATCTCTGCAGGGGAGAGAACACGTGAGTCTTCTCTCTGCGCAATACACAAAAAAAATGAGGTCCACTTTCAGGTGTTAGAACTCACCTTCATTTTTGTCTATTTTATTGATCATCCGCCTCAAAGGGTCGATGTACTTTGACAGCTGCTTCAATTTGTCGAGGTATTGCTGTTCCTCAGTTTGCGTCCGACCAGCTGGGCTTGGGACGGAGCCTGGGTTCACTGCAACACCAAAGAAAGATAATCAATTTAGATTTCAGGGCCTTTATGAATCAGTGTAGGAAGTCACAACAACATTTATCCCAATACACAGCACCACAGGCGTAGGCATGGTACAAAGTTAGTGCACACTGGCGTCGGCTCTGGTACAGAATCAGTGTGCACTGGCGTCGGCTCTGGTACAGAGTCAGTGCGCACTGGCATTGGCACAGAGTCAGTGCGCACTGGCATCGGCTCTGGCACAGAGTCAGTGCGCACTGGCATCGGCTCTGGCACAGAGTCAGTGCATTGGCATCAGCTACAACATTTTTATAGCAAATGAAACTGGACCACATACTCCAACAAGTAAGAATACCATCTGCCTGAGAGCCTATCCCTATCCTCAACAAGCTGTGCTGCATTGTAATTTCTCCCATATTTATACTGTTCTTTTCGGCAAATATATTGAGGAAGGAATTATTTTAATCTAAAAAAGATAATTCCTCAGTAAACTTTTAGCATTCTGGAAACCTAAGATGATCAGCAACATTACAGGAAGCAGAGGCTGGTATCAAATTAGTTCAAACCAGTAAGGTCAGTTCACCAAAGTATAGGTCATATTTAACGTCAGCCTCGGCTCAGCTCATATCAGCCTCACCTCTATCAGAGGATGCAAGTCCCAGTTCAGGACTGGAATACGTACTCTGAGGTGATGCGTCAGTACAATGCCATAGGAGGATACCATTATCTATTGGATAAGACAATCAACTAAAGCCCAACTTGCATTTTAAGATGGATAAAAAAAATCTGCAGTACAATTTCAGAGAACCGCCCCCTGTATTAGACAGCTATATCCCCCAACCAAAAATGATTATCTGGCTATTTGTTCCTTTGGGCTTTGTTGGACCTACCAGTGCACAAATAAACTGTTATGTTTCCATACTTTCCATCACTGACTAAACCACAAAAATTATTAATCGACAGGCAAGTGAATTCACACTGCGATACAGTTCCTCAAGATGCTGACTCTCACTGGGATACAGTTTCTGAAGGTGCTGACTCTCAGTAGGATACAGTTCCAGAAGTGCTAACTCTCGCTATGACACAGTTCACTAAGGTGCTGACTCTCGCTAGGATACAATTCCCGAAGGGTGCTGACTCTCACTGGGGGCCAGTTCCTGAAGGTGCTGACTCACACTGGGATACAGTTCCTGAAGGTGCTGACTCTCACTGGGATACAGTTCCTGAAGGTGCTGACTCACACTGGGATACAGTTCCTGAAGGTGCTGACTCACACTAGGATACAGATACGAAAGGTGCTGACTTTCACTGGGAAACAGTTCCTGAAGTGGCGGACTCACACTGGGGGACAGTTAATGAAGGTTCTGACATTCGCTGGTGGACAGTTCCTGAAGGTGCTGACTCTCACTGGGATACAGTACCTGAAGGTGCCGACTCTGACTGGGATACAATTCCTTAAGGAGGTGACTCTCACTGGGATGCAGTTCCTGAATGTGCTGACCCTCGCTGAGGAACAGTTCTTGAAGCTGCTGACTCGCAGTGGGGGACAGTTCCGGAAGCTGCTGACTCTCACTGGCGGACAGTTCCTCAAGGTGCTGACTCTCACTACGGAATAGTTCCTGGAGGAGCTGACACACCTTGGAGAACAGTCCCTGAAGGTGCTGACTCTCAATGGGGAACTGTTATAGCAGCTGCCGACACTCAGTGGGGGACAGTTCCTGAAGGTGCAAACTCTCATTCGGGGACATTTCCTGAAGGTGCTGATTCTCATGGGGATACAGTTCCTGAAGGTGCTGACTCTCACTGGGATACAGTTCCTGAAGGTGCTGACTCTCACTGGGACACAGTTCTGAAGGTGCTGACTCTCACTGGGGAAGTTCCTCAAGGTGCTGACTCTCACTGGGATACAGTTCCTGAAGGTGCTGACTCTCACTGGGATACAGTTCCTGAATGTGCTGACTCTCACTGGGATGCAGTTCCTCAAGGTGCTGACTCTCACTGGGATACAGTTCCTGAAGGTGCTGACTCTCAGTGGGATATATATAGTTCCTGAAGGTGCTGACTCTCTCTGGGGACAGTTCCTGAAGGTGCTGACTCTCACTGAGATACAACTCCTGAAGGTGCTGACACTCACTAAGCGACAGTTCCTGAAGGTGCTGACAATTACTGGATACAATTCCTGAAGATCCTGACTCTCACTGGGATACAATTCCTGAAGGTGCTGACTCTCACTTTGATACAGTTCCTGAATGTGCTGACTCTCACTGGGATACAGTTCCTGAAGGTGCTAACTCTCACTGGGATATAGTTCCTGAAGGTGCTGACACTGGAAAGGTGATCAGCCAGATGTCGTGGTACACATCGGTACAAATAACGTAGGTAGGAAGAGTGAGGAGGTCCTGAACTGTGAGTACAAAGAGCTTGGAAGGAAGTTAAAAATCAGGACCCTGAGGGTAGTAATCTCAGGATTGCTACTTGTACCACGTGCCAGTGAGGGCAGGAGTAGGGTGCTTGGGCGGATGAACACGTGGCTGAGGAACTGGTGTAGGGAGCAGGGTTTCTGATTGTTGGATCATTGGGACCTCTTCTGGGGCAGGTGGGACCTGTACAAGAGAGACGGGTTACACCTAAACTACAAGGGGACCAATATACTTGCAGGGAGGTTTGCTCGTGTTATTGGGGAGGGTTTAAACTAGATTTGCAGGGGGATGGGAACCAGAGTGCCAGAGCAGATAGTGGGGCAGGGGTAAAAAGACAGGTTAGTTCAAGTAAAATCACAAATGGAAGGGTTGAGTGTGGTGGAAATAACCTTTTGAGGTGTGTCTATTTCAATGCCAGGGGTATTGTGGGAAAGACAGATGAGCTGAAGGTGTGGATAGACACATGGAAATATGACATTGTAGCCATTAGTGAAACTTGGCTACAGGAGGGGCAGGACTGGCAGCTCAATGTTCCGGGGTACCAGTGTTTCAGGCGGGATAGAGGCAGAGGGATAAAAGGTGGGGGGGTGGCATTGTTGGTCAGGGAAAATGTTACAGCGGTTCTCAGGCAGGATAGATTAGGGAGCTTGTCTACAGGGGCCCTATATGGGAAACAGGAAAGGTATGACCACATTAATGGGGTTGTATTATAGACCACCCAATAGTCAGCGAGAATTGGAGGAGCAAATCAGCGGAGAGATAGCTGACAACTGCAAGAAACACAAAGTTGTGATAGTAGGGGATTTTAATATTCCATATATAGATTGGGAGTCGCATACTGTTAAACGTTTAGACGGGGTAGAGTTTGTTCAGGAGAATTTTCTACATCAGTATATAGAGGTGCCAACTAGAGAGGATGCAATGTTGGGTCTCCTATTGGGAAATGAGTTAGGGCAGGTGATGGATGCGAGTGTGAGGGAACACTTTGGATCCAGTGATCATAATGCCATTAGTTTCAACCTGATCATGGATGAGGGTAGATCTGGTCCTCGGGTTGAAGTTCTGAACTGGAAAAAGGCCAAATTTGATGAAATGAGAAGGGATCTGGGAAGTGTGGATTGGCACAGGCTGTTCTCTGGTAAGGATGTAAATGGAAAGTGGGAGGCCTTCAAAGGAGAAATCTTGAGTGTGCAGAGTTTGTATGTTCCTGTCAGGATTAAAGGCAAAGTAAATAGGAATAAGGAATATAAGGAATAAGGTTCTCGAGGGAGATTGTAATACTGATTAAGAGGAAGAGACAGTTGTATGAAATGTACAGGCAGCAAGGAACAGATCAGATGCTCGAGGAGTATAAAAAGTGCAAGAAGCTACTTAAGAGGGATATCAGGAGGGTTAAAAGAAGACATGAGGTTGCTTTGGCAGACAGAGTGAAGGAAAATCCAAAGAGCTTCTTTCGGTTTGTTAGGAGCAAAAGGATAGTGAGGATAAAATTGGTCCTCTTGAAGACCAGAGTGGTAGACTGTGTATGGAACCAAAAGAGATGGGGAGATACTAAATGGTGTTTTTGCATCCGCATTTACTGAGGAAACGGACATGGAGTCTACGGAAATAGGGCAAACAGGTAGGGAGGTCATAGAACCTTTACAGGTTAAAGGAGGAGGTGCTTGCTGTCTTGAAGCAAATCAGAGTGGATAAATCCCCAGGACCGGACAGGGTATTCCCACGGACCTTGAGGGAAGCTAGTGTCGAACTTGCAGGGGCCCTGGCAGACATATTTAAAATGTCAGTATTCACGGGGGAGGTGCCGGATGATTGGAGGGTGGCTCATGTTGTTCTGTTGTTTAAGAAAGGTTCCAAAAGAAATCCGGGAAATTATAGGCCAGTAAGTTTGACGTCGGTGGTGGGCAAGTTATTGGAAGGTGTGATAAGGGATAGGATCTACAAATATTTGGATAGACAGGGACTTATTAGGGAGAGTCAACATGGCTTTGTGCGTGGTAGGTCATGTTTGACCAATCTATCGAGTTTTTCGAGGAGGTTACCAGGAAAGTGGATGAAGGGAAGGCGGTGGATGTTGTCTACCTGGATTTCAGCAAGGCCTTTGACAAGGTCCCTCATGGGAGGTTAGTTAGGAAGGTTCAGTCGTTGGGTATACATGGGGAGGTAGTAAATTTGATTAGACACTGGCTCAATGGAAGAACACAGTAAGAAGTCTCACAACACCAGGTTAAAGTCCAACAGGTTTATTTGGTAGCAAATACCATAAGCTTTCGGAGCACTGCTCCTTCGTCAGATGGAGTGGAAATGTGCTCTCAAACAGTGCACAGACACAGAAATCAAGTTACAGAATACTAATTAGAATGCGAATCTCTACAGCCAGGTCTTAAAGGTACAGACAATGTAGGTGGGGAGGGAGCATTAAACACAGGTTAAAGAGATGTGTATTGTCTCCAGACAGAACAGCTAGTGAGATTCTGCAAGACCAGAGGGAAAGCTGTGGGGGTTACTGATAATGTGACATAAATCCAACATCCCGGTTTAGGCCGTCCTCATGTGTGCGGAACTTGGTTACAGTTTCTGCTCAACGACTCTGCCACAACAACCCTGCCACAGCAACCTCTGCAAGATGTGCCGGATCATCGACACGGATGCCATCATCTCACGTGAGAACACCATCTACCAGGTACACGGTACCTACTCTTGCAACTCGGCCAACGTTGTCTACCTGATACGCTGCAGGAAAGGATGTCCCGAGGCATGGTACATTGGGGAAACCATGCAGACGCTACGACAATGGATGAATGAACACCGCGCGACAATCACCAGGCAAGACTGTTCTCTTCCTGTGGGGGAGCACTTCAGCAGTCACGGGCATTCAGCCTTGGATCTTCAGGTAAGCGTTCTCCAAGGCGGCCTTCACGACACACGACAGCGCAGAGTCGCTGAGCAGAAACTGATAGCCAAGTTCCGCACACATGAGGACGGCCTAAACCGGGATGTTGGATTTATGTCACATTATCAGTAACCCCCACAGCTTTCCCCCAGGTCTTGCAGAATCTCACGGGCTGTTCTGTCTGGAGACAATGCACATCTCTTTAACCTGTGTTGAATGCTCCCTCCACCCACATTGTCTGTACCTTTAAGACCTGGCTGGCTGTAGAGATTCGCATTCTAATTAGTATTCTGTAACTTGATTTCTGTGTACTGTTGGAGAACAGATTTCCACTCCATCTGACGAAGGAGCAGTGCTCCGAAAGCTTATGGTATTTGCTACCAAATAAACCTGTTGGACTTTAACGTGTTGTGAGACTTCTTACTGTATTTACCCCAGTCCAACGCCGGCATCTCCACATCAATGGAAGAAGCCAGAGAGTGGTTGTGGAGGATTGCTTCCCTGAGTGGAGGCCTGTGACTAGTGGTGTGCCGCAGGGATCGGTGTTGGGTCCATTGTTGTTTGTCATCTATATCAAATATCTGAATGATAATGTGGTAAATTGGATCAGCAAATTTGCTGATGATTCAAAGATTGGAGGTATAGTGGACAGTGAGGAAGGTTTTCAAGGCTTGCAGAGGGATTTGGACCAACTAGAAAAATGGGCTGAAAAATGGCAAATGGAATTTAACGGAGACAAATGTGAGATATTGCACTTTGGAAGGACAAACCAAAGTAGAACGTACAGGGTAAATGGTAGGACTCTGAAGAGTGCAGTTGAACAGAGGGATCTGGGAATACAGGTACAGAATTCCCTAAAAGTGACGTCACAGGTGGATAGGGTCGTAAAGAGTGCCTTTGGTACATTTGCCTTTATAAATTGGAGTATCGAGTATAGAAGTTGGAGTGTTATGGTAAGGTTATATAAGACATTGGTGAGGCCGGATTTAGAGTATTGTGTACAGTTTTGGTCACCTAGTTACAGGAAGAATGTAAATAAGGTTGAAAGTGTGCAGAGAAGGTTCACAAGGATGTTGCCGGGACTTGAGAAGCTGAGTTACAGAGAGAGATTGAATAGGTTGGGACTTTATTCCCTGGAGCGCAGAAGAATGAGGGGAGATTTGATAGAGGTGTATAAGATTTTGATGGGTATAGATAGAGTGAATGCAAGCAGGCTTTTTCCACTGAGGCTAGGGGAGGAAAAAAACCAGAGGGCATGGGTTAAGGGTGAAAGGAGAAAAGTTTAAAGGGAATATTAGGGGGGGCTTCTTCACGCAGAGAGTGGTGGGAGTGTGGAATGAGCTGCCGGACAAAGTGTAAATGCGGCGTCACTTCTAACATTTAAGAAAAACTTGGACGGGTTCATGGATGAGAGGGGTGTGGAGGGATATGGTCCAAGTGCAGGTCAGTGGGACTGGGCAAAAAATGGTTCGGCACAGACAAGAAGAGCCAAAAGGCCTGTTCCTGAGCTGTAATTTTCTATGGTTCTATGGTTCACTCACTGGGGACAGATCCTGAAGGTCCTGACTCTCTCTGGGATACAGTTCCTTAAGGTGCTGACTCTCACTGGGAGAAAGTTCCTGAAGGTGCTGACTCCTACTGGGAGACAGTTCCTGAAGGTATTGACTCTCACTGGGATACAGATCCTGAAGGTGCTGACTCTCACTGGGATACAGATCCTGAAGGTGCTGACTCTCACTTGGATATAGTTCCGGAAGGTGCTGACACTCACTGGGGGTCAGATCCTGAATGTACTGACTCACACTGGGATATAGCTCCTGAAGGTGCTGACTCTCTCCGGTATACAGTTCCTGAAGGTGCTGACTCTCACTGGGATACAATTCCTGAAGGTGCAGACTCTTACTGGCATACAGTTCCTGAAGGTGCTGACTCTCACTGGGATACAGTTCCTGAAGTTGCTGACTCTCGCTGGAGGACAGTTCCTGAAGGTGCTGACTCTCACTGGGATTCCGTTCCTGAAGATGCTGACTCTCACTGGGATACAGTTCCTGAAGGTGCTGACTCTCACTGGGATGCTGATCCTGAAGGTGCTGACTCTCACTAGGATACAGTTCCTGAAGGTGCTGACTCTCACTGGGATACATCTCCAGAATGTGCTGACTCTTCCTGAGATACAGATCCTGAAGGTGCTGACTCTGACTGGGATACAGTTCCTGAAGGTGCTGACTCTCGCAGGAGGACAGTTCCTGAAGCTGCTGAGTCGCACTCGGGGAAGGTTACTAAATGTGCTGACACTAACTGCGTTACAGTTACTGAACGTGCTGACTCTCACTGGGATACAGTTCCTGAATGTGCTGACTCTCAATGGGGGACAGTTCCTGAAGGTGCTGCCTCACACTAGGGACCAGTTCCTGAAGGTGCTGACACTCACTGAGGGACAGTTCCTGAAGGTGCTGACACTCACTGAGGGACAGTTCCTGAAGGCGCTGACTCTCACTGTTCCTCAAGGTGCTGACTCTCACTGGGATACAGTTCCTGAAGGTGCTGATTCACACTGGGATACAGTTCCTGAGGTACTGACTCTCACTGTGATACAGTTCCTGAAGGGTGCTGATTCACACTGGGATACAGTTCCTGAATGTGCTGACTCTCACTGGGATGCAGTTCCTGAAGGTACTGACTCTCACTGGGATACAGCTCCTGAAGGTGCTGACTCTCACTGGGATACAGTTCCTGAAGGTGCTAACACTCACTGGGATACAATTCCTGAAGGTGCTGACTCTCACTGGGATATAGTTCCTCAAGTGCTGATTCTTACTGTGATACAGTTCCTGAAGGTGCTGACTCTCACTGGGATATAGATCCTCAAGGTGCTGACACTCACTGGGATACAGTTCCTGAAGGTGCTGACTCTCACTGGGATACAGTTTCTGAAGGTGCTGACTCTCACTGGGATACAGTTCCTAAAGGCGCTGACTCTCACTGGGATACAGTTCCTGAAGGTGCTGACTCTCACTGGGATACAGTTCCTGAAGCTGCTGACTCTCACTGGGACATAGCTCCTGAAGGTGCTGGCTCTCACTGAGGGACAGTTCCTGAAGGCGCTGACTCACATTAGGGGAAGGTTACTCAATGTGCTGACACTAACTGGGTTACAGTTGCAAAAGGTGCTGACTCTCTCTGGGACACAGTTCCTTAAGGTGCTGACTCTCACTGGGATATAGTTCCTGAAGGTGCTGACTCCGACTGGGATACAGTTCCTGAAGATGCTGACTCTCACTGGGATACAGTTCCTCAAGATGTGGAATCTCACTGGGGAACGGTTCCTGAAGGTGCTGACTCTCACTGGGATACAGTTCCTGAAGGTGCTGACTCTCACTGGGGTGCTGTTCCTGAAGGTGCTGACTCTCACTGGGATACAGTTCCTGAAGGTGTTGACAGTCACTGGGATACAGTTCCTGAATCTGCTGACTCTTACTGGGATACAGTTCCTGAAGGTGCTGACTCTCACTGGGATACAGTTCCTGAATCTGCTGACTCTTACTGGGATACAGTTCCTGAAGGTGCTGACTCTCACTGGGATATCATTCCAGAAGGTGCTAACACTCACAGGGATACAGTTCTTGAATGTGCTGACTCTTACTGGAATACAGTTCCTGAAGGTGCTGACTCTCACTGGGATACAGTTCCTGAAGGTGCTGACTCTCACTGGGATACAGTTCCTGAATGTGCTGACTCTCACTTGGATATAGTTCCTCAAGGTGCTGACTCTCACTGGGGGACAGTTCCTGAAGGTGCTAACTCTCACTGGGGGACAGTTCCTGAAGGTGCTGCTGACTCTCACTGGGGGACAGTTCCTGAAGGTGCTGACTCTCACTGGGATACCGTTCCTGAAGGTCCTGACTCTCACTGGGATACAGTTCCTGAAGGTGCTGACTCTCACTGAGGGACAGTTCCTGAAGGTGCTGACTCGCATTAGGGGAAGGTTACTCAATGTGCTGACACTAACTGGGTTACAGTTGCAAAAGGTGCTGACTCTCTCTGGGACACAGTTCCTTAAGGTGCTGACTCTCTCTGGGATATAGTTCCTGAAGGTGCTGACTCCGACTGGGATACAGTTCCTGAAGATGCTGACTCTCACTGGGATACAGTTCCTCAAGATGTGGAATCTCACTGGGGAACGGTTCCTGAAGGTGCTGACTCTCACTGGGATACAGTTCCTGAAGGTGCTGACTCTCACTGGGATACAGCTCCTGAAGGTGCTGACTCTCACTGGGATATCATTCCAGAAGGTGCTAACACTCACAGGGATACAGTTCCTGAATGTGCTGACTCTTACTGGATACAGTTCCTGAAGGTGCTGACTCTCACTGGGATACAGTTCCTGAAGGTGCTGACTCTCACTGGGATACAGTTCCTGAAGGTGCTGACTCTCACTGGGATACAGTTCCTGAAGGTGCTGACTCTCACTGGGATACAGTTCCTGAAGGTGCTGACTCTCACTGGGATAGTTCCTGAAGGTGCTGACTCTCACTGGGATACCGTTCCTGAAGGTCCTGACTCTCACTGGGATACAGTTCCTGAAGGTGCTGACTCTCACTTGGATATAGTTCCTCAAGGTGCTGACTCTCACTGGGGGACAGTTCCTGAAGGTGCTGACTCTCACTGGGATACCGTTCCTGAAGGTCCTGACTCTCACTGGGATACTGTTCCTGAAGATGCTGACTCTCACTAGGATACAATTCCTGAAGGTGCTGACTCTCACCGAGACACAGCTCCTGAAGGTGCTGGCTCTCAGTGGGATATTTTTCCTGAAGGTGCTGACACTCACTGGGATACAGTTCCTCAAGGTGCTGACTCTCACTGGGATACAGCTCCTGAAGGTGCTGACACTCACTGGGATACAGTTCCTCAAGGTGCTGACTCTCACTGGGATACAGTTCCTCAAGGTGCTGACTCTCACTGGGATACAGCTCCTGAAGGTGCTGACACTCACTGGGATACAGTTCCTCAAGGTGCTGACTCTCACTGGGATACAGCTCCTGAAGGTGCTGACACTCACTGGGATACAGTTCCTCAAGGTGCTGACTCTCACTGGGATACAGTTCCTCAAGGTGCTGACTCTCACTGGGGAACAGGTCATGGACACACACGTTACTTGTGTCAAGGATGTGTTGAACCTCAGCTGCACAGATAATAATAGCCCTATATTTAATTCAGCTCAATTTTCCCTTTCACCCTCCTAATCTGAGGAAAAGTGTTGTAGCCAATACCTAGCTTTCGAATCAGGTCCATTTCACAGACAGGCCAATGTACCTCAAATTAATGTTTCTACTAGCTTATCCAGTTAATGATCACCATTCACGACTCAGAGGGCTTGCTGGTGAGTGCTCAGGGCTGTGGTGATGCTTCAGTTCATCAAGTTCCTGGGTTAGGTTCTCTCAGCTTGAGAGCAGTCATTCCGCCCCTCACTGCAGCAACCTTGCGGTGATTAGTTCTCAGCCTGTGGGGATTCCTTTACAGTTCAGTCTCGAACCACAAGGCTGACTCATGTTAGTTACTTCCATCATTAATACAACTCTGAAGATGAACTCTACATTCAAGGTTTTAAAACTGGACCCAAGGGGGCACAGCAGAATAAGCAGAATTTGGGGCTTCATCAATGTTGCACAATATTAGTGTGCAATGCAGCTGTGGATAAAATAACTTCATAAGCCTCTGCTAGTTATTGACATTTTTACATCACAGAGCAATGAGTTCTCTGCTGAATGTCTGTCTAATCTGGAAATGCAATCTATTAGCTTCACTAGATAATGATAGTGGATACATCAGTGAGAAAGTCATATCAGGGTTGGTAATTCTCACTGAGTACATAGAGCACACTGCTAGTTGTCACTTAGGATAAATTTAATACAACAATTTACAAAAGGGTCCACATGAGGCAGCGAGAGTAGAAACAAGTTAAAGATCCAGCCACTGCAGCCCCAAGACAAAACCAGATTCTGAGGAGAACAGGTAGGTGGGCTAAGCAAGGTTTGATCTCACAACACTTTCAGAATGGCTTCTAATCCTGGCCAACATTTTGCCATTCATAAGCACTACAAGAAACAGATCAGCTGTTTAGCGGGAGCTTGCTGTGCATCAACTACCTTCTGTGTTTCCCTGCAATGCAACAGTGGTTGCTCTACAAAAGGGTCATTGGCTAGCTGTGAAACACTTCAGGACTCCCCACGGTCATTCAAATGCACGTCCTTTTGTTTCATCCTTCCCTGTTTTCGGAACATTGGAGCAGGGAGGCTATTCAGCCCATCACCCCTGTTTCCCCATTCAATTCGATCATGCTTGATCTCTGTCTCATCTCTGGCAGCTTTCATTTTTCTGATGAAAGTTCACAGATCTGAAACCGTAGCTATGTTTCTCCAGCTATGTTTTGCTCCAAAAAGACGGTGCCAAGCTGGCTCAGTATTTCCAGTTTTATTTTATTTACTTCTGCCTTGATTGTATATCTCTTCACTTCCTCACCCAATAAATAGCCATCAATCTCAGCAGCGAAATTTTCAATTGAATGAGTCACACCAGCTTGTGGAAATATTCCAAAGAAACTCATATAAGGGGAGGGGTTTGGGGAAACTGGAGGGAGGGGGGGTAGCTGGAGAGGGGGCTGGGGGAGAGGTGGGGAGGGGGTGTAGTGGTCACAGCTCCTGGTAACCTTCAGAAGAAAGGTTTTGTTCACAATCAGGCCAATAGGCTCCGCCAGTGACCCCTATGGATAAAATACATCACTCTGTGCAACATAGAACATACATAAAGTGCCAGGATTAATCCTGGGTGCTAAGTTTGTTGATGTCAGCCTGGACATTAGTGAACTGGGAACAGCACCCTTGGACTGACAAGGGAAGGAGAGGAATCCCCCGTCGTGGTCTTGCTGCTGTGACACAAAATACATGTTGGCCTGTTCTGATGCTGTGCTGACTGCTGAGGAAAGAGCAGGGCCATCCGTTCAGAGTGGCCTGGCATCAACGCGGCCAATGGTGGGCTGTGTCGACCTCCGCTACTCAATGTTTCAATGGCACAAAAGCATCAAAAGTGACACATGGTTGATGCCCATCTTCTCCACTGTTTCAAGGCAGTGGGAAAAATGCAACAGAAGGCAAAGCTTGGAGGTGTGTGCCGCTAACACCTGAGCCCTGTCATTCAACATCAAACCCAGTCCAAGAGGTATCAATCTTCCCATTGTTAATGGGTAGAGGGCTCAAGACAGTTAGAACATTACCAGGTACTATTACTTGTCTCTTCACTACTTGACTAGAGACATGCAAACACCATACCTGGAGTGTTGAGGGGGCCTGGAGAAGGGACACTGAAATTCTGGGGTGTCCGTGCTGCAGCCGGGCTCTGTGTTGTCTGTGCTGATGGACTTGGCAGGAAGGCACTTGGCGATGGAGCTGGACCAGAACTGTAATAGATCAATCAGATTGTGGTTTGGTTTTTGACAGTCAGTGGATGCACCCTAGACTATCTCACCCGTCAGCAGATTTTATACTTGGTTAAGAATTTAAAGTGAAATAAGAAAGAATGGTCAATCTGTGTTTCATAACAATGAACCAACACAATGAACGTCTCTGTAGCATTTTACATCTTAAACTTTCCGACAACTAGTTAAAATGAGCTGGACCACCTGCAGCAGCATTCAGGATAATCCCCCACAATGGATGAGGAGTGGTCGAGCAAGAGAGTTTAAAGAGGTGGATTGAGGCAGTCGGATTCTAAACCCACTGTGTAAAACTGTCCGGTAATAGGTATTCTCAGTCAGGCTGACATGGTGAACACTGAATAATTACAAATAATAAGAGACCAAGTTAATTGCCCTGTTGTGTGCTTGACAGCAACTCCTGTCCTACCTCGGAAAATATGGTAGGGAGAGACTCAATGGACCGAATGGTCTTCTGCGTCATAATCCCTTTCTGATTCTGGCACCTTTCACATGCCAAGGAGTGGATTGTGCTAAGCAGGGTGGAATCAGGACAGTCTCCCTTTCAGTTAGATGTGTTTCCATGTTAATGAGTGAATTACTCCTGTTCCCATGAAATATCAGACACATTCTAGCTACAAGGCCCCAGGCCTCCTCTCAAGCAAAATCCTAATGGGATAATGGAATACAGTGTCAAGAACCTCTTCTTCACATAGGAGGAGGCTGATTCCAAAGGAGAGCCTTGTGAGACTGAGACTTAAGCTGCCAGAAAGCAAAACCCCTATAAACCCTATAAAATATGTTGTGTTCATAAAGACAAGGATTGATCCACAGATCAACTTTACAATTAGCATATTACACAGGACTAAATCTGAACATCCCCAACTGCCAGAAAATAGCAAGAAAGAAGGAACAGTGGCAAACACCTGTCAGTCTCTACTTGAATAGGGCCTAACCTTTACCTGGTAGCACCTATAAAGAGGTTATCTTCAATCTAAGGCCTCACGAGTGTCTAAACAGTTAGAATGGTGAGGAATTCATCAGGGTGATCTCAGTGAGAGAGTCTCAATTCATCACTAATTGCTTAATAACAAATCACCACATGGGCCTCACATCAATGAGCTTTCGCTTTTAAACACCGACCCTTTCTGTTCCTGAGTGTCTGCAACCATCAGGGGAGGATAGAGTAGTGTTTTACAATGAACACCAGAGAATGAAGGCCATAATAGCTGTCCGATTGCTGTCAAACCACATAGTCTGTAATCATGCTCTTCAGAAAAGGGAGCTTGCCACCCACACCAGGTCAGCCCCAGAATGATTCCAGTTCCATGCTATGCCTCTGAGACAACCAAGGATGGCCCATCACCTCTGAAATCAATGTCAGCCCGAGCATGAATGAAAACTAAATCAATCACTTTGAGAGAGATTCTCATGAGCAGGTTTTTAAAACCCTGGAGAAATAGAACATTTGTTCTTCGCCTTTCAGTGCTGCTGTATGTGTGTGTGTGTCCGGGACATACTATAGGAGGTGAGAGAAGTTTGGATTTGAGAGCCACAATGCACTTCCTAGGTTTTCATCAGGTAAGAGTTCTATTCAGAACTTAACTTCACCTCATGCTAAAAGCAGCAACGCAGTGCATCAGCTCTGGAGGCAGGCTAAACCCCCAAAAAAACACTAACACGTGACAGCTGATCCAATTACAGTTGATGTTTATATGAAAAACCAAATGAAACAATGTCTTCCAAGCTTTCATCCATTTTGCTTTGAATAATTCATCCATGTGGAGTACTAAAGGGTTTCAGATTCACTAAAATTTGAATTTATAGGACAATGTAGTTTTAAGACGTTCCAGACTTTCCCTTCTCTACACTGTCTTTCAGTATTGTTGATCTGTCCTGCTTAATATTTAGCTGCCTTGTACATTCTCTTACAAGTTTCCTTTGGAGGAAGGAAGGAATAATGGAAAAGAGGGAAAAAAGAAAGACAAAGACAATGAAAGACAGAGAGCTGAAGAAAGAGATAAAAATAGGCATCTGTTCAACGTCACTGAGAACAAGCAAAGAAAGTGGCAGGAAAAACAAAACAAGTTCTGTTGTGGTGCAGACAGAGGCCAAGAAGTGGCAGGACAGTTGTTATGTGATACAGAGCAACGCCAACAGCATGAATTCAATTCCCATACCAACTAAGATTATTCATGAAGGCCCCACCCTCTCGGCCTTGCCCTTTGCCTGAGGTATGGTGATCCTCAGGTTAAATCACCCCAGTCAGCTCTCCCCCTCAAAGAGGACAGCAGCCTATGGCCATCTGGGACTATGACGACATTACCTTTATATAAAGGACTGACGGAAAGCATTATATCACAATGGATAGGACACCATCTCATGGCCTCACTCTTTGTCTGTTGTTTCTGTGGCCTGAAGTAGTGTCTGAGGAGAGTGGGTAACATTCAGGATGGGTTAGATGCTATGAAGAAAGGATTGAGGTGGGGCCACAGCAATGAGATGCCTTTCCATAGATAGGGCTTACAAATTTAAAGCTACACAAAATCTCACAGGGTGGAGGCAGAGAGGTCCCAGGAGAACAGGATTATCAATCTTTAATCGGTGAAGCTATCACAAATTGGTGCTGGATTTGATAAAAGATTGTAAAGCGTTACTGATGAGAATATTTTGTGACTCGAAAAACGTACCTAGAGCATGCCATTGGACAAGGAAATACTAAGATAAGAGACAAGTTAAAACTGGGTTAAATGGATTAAAGGTGACAAGAATAGACAGTGAAACACATTATTACAGCTGGAAATCAGTTAATTCCTAGTGCATTACTGGATGCAAGTTTTGAATGCCAACCCCAATTTCAGGAAGCACTTACACAGAAATAACCTGCTCATCAATGCTCAGTGTGGGTCCTGCCAGGGTCACTCAGCTCCTGACTGCATTACAGCATTGATCCAAACATGGGCAAGAGAGCTGAATTCCAGAGATGAGATGGGAGTGACTGCACTTGACATCACATCAAGGCAACATTTGACTGAGTGAGGCATCCAGGAGCTCTAGTAAAACTGAAGTCAACGGGAACAAGGGGTAAAAGTTTCCATTAGTTGGAATCATATATAGTATGCTGGAAGATGATTGTTGTTGTTGGAGGTCAATCATCTCAACACCAGGACATCGCTAAGGCATTCCTCAGGTTAGTAACCTAGGCCCAACTATCTTCAGGTGCTTCATCAATCACCTTCCATAATCATACGGGGGTGAAGTGGGGATGTTTGCTGATGATTGTAAAATGTTCAGCACCATTTGCAGTTCCTCTGATACTGAAGTAGCCAGTGTCCATAACACCTGGATAACATTCAGACTTGGCCTGATCAAGTGGCAAGTAACATTCGCACTGTACAAGTACCAGTCAATGACAATCTCAAACAAGAGAGAATCTAACCATCTTCCCTAGACATTGAATGGCATTACCTTCATTGAATCCTTCACTATCAACATCCTAGTAGTTACCATTAATCAGAAACTAACTGGACATCCATATAAATAATATGCCTACGAGAGCAAATCAGAGGCTGGGAATTCTGTGGAGTGTAACTCAACTCCTGACCCCTCAGTCTGTGCACTACCTACAAGGCACAGGGAGAAATATGATAAAATACTCTCCACTTGTCTGGACGAATGCAGCTCAAACAGCGCTCGAAAGGCCCGACACCATCCAGTATAATCCAGCCCACTTGATCAGCTGTCTACCCACCACCTTAAACATTCACTCCCTTTACCAATGGCACACAGTGACAGGACTATGTGCTGTCTATAAGTTATGCACAGCAACTCATCAAGGCTCCTTTGACAGCACCTTCCAAACCCATGACCCCTGTCACTTTGGAGAACAAGTGCATAGCAACACTATCTCCTGCAAGTTCCTCTCCAAGCCACACAAGGAATGGTCCAAGAAGGCAGCTTTCCACCACCTTCTGAAGAGCATGAGGGTTGGGCAATAAATACTAGTCTTGCCAGCAATGTGTACATTCTATAATGAATTTTATAAACCTGAATACAAAAAGAAACCCAAGTCACGTGCAATCAGACAAAACTACCACTGTAAAATCGAACTTTAAGTCATATCGATGACAAATAATCTCTATTATACATAATGTAGCAAAATGATTTCTACAGTAGCAAAGCATTCTTCTTTGCAATATGCCTTTTGAACAGGTTCTTTTGTGATTGAAGCAGATGCCAAATGGAGCTTTTATCTGTAATTAGGTGACACATTTGCAGTATTATCCAAAGCAATTCAGTGACAAATATTACTTGTAGGAAATTGAAAATGATTCTGTTCCAAGGAATCATGCACTTTGAGATCAGCTAAGGTGCAGATAAGATGCATTCCCTCCCAATGTGTTGCATCTGGCACAGGGATGTTAAGATATAAAATAGCAAAGTTTAAGAGATATCTTGACAAATACATAAATAAGCAGGGAATAGAAGGAAATGGACCCCATAGAGGCAAAAGGTCTTTGGTTTAGAAAGGCATCATATGTCAGCGCAGGCTTGGTGTGCCAAAGGGCCTGTTCCTGTGCTGTATTGTTCCTAGTTTCTTTGTATTCCAAACTTAGTTACTCCCACTTTCCCCTTTCCTTGGAACTTTGTTCATGCTATCCCAGTTCTATACGTGCTCTTCCTTTCCTTGGCAATGGCCCTGATCTTGGTATTCTCTAACATCACAGTGGCTCCTTTTAACTCATGAGGTATCCTTTGCCTTGTAAATTCTGGGCTATGACGACCAATACAGCGTGACCTCTATCTCTCGACTGTTGAATTTGATACCTGTTAATTCCTTCTGGAAATTTTGTGTGGGGAACTTCTCTATTCTTGGACAGCTCCAAATTTGTACAGCCCAGTAGATTTTAACTTCACCTATCCTTTTTAATAACAATGCCTCTCCATTCCACAGCCTACCCAACCCACTGTACAATCAATTTTACGGATCACATTTTCTCTGTGCTCACCCTCTCCAACCCCTTCACAGTGCAATGTCTGAACAATACACCTTTGTCACTTCCTCACCCTTTAACATGTAATGACAATGTTTTTATGTATTATTGGACCTTGGACAAGAGTGCAAAATGGGCAATAATCTGCAATTGGAAATTAAACTGGGGAAGAGAGTTGTATAACCAGTTGGCTGACCCAAGAACACTTGTTACACAATATTTCTCAAAGACAGAATGCACACCCCTCCCTCCCATTTCTAACCAACAATGATCAAATTTAGGTAGTTTCACCCTTAT
Organism: Mustelus asterias; assembly: GCF_964213995.1. Lineage (NCBI taxonomy): Eukaryota > Metazoa > Chordata > Chondrichthyes > Carcharhiniformes > Triakidae > Mustelus > Mustelus asterias. The sequence continues at coordinate 53,845,237 of NC_135813.1, read as the reverse complement.
TCCTCTTAATCTACTAACATTGTTCCCTTTACCAACTCCTCCGACCTTAAATAGAACTCCCACATGTCAACTATTAAATTGGTTTCCAAAAGGCTCTTCTTAAACCTTCCCCTCCCAGCCATTTACGGGAGGTTGTGGCCTAACAGCATTGTCACTGGACGAGTAATCCAGAGTCCCAGGGTAATGCTCTGAGGACTTGGGTTCAAATCCCAGATGGTGAAATTTGAATCCAATAAACGCTAGAATTAAAAGTCTAATGATGACCATAAACCCATTGTCAATTGCAAAAACCCACCTGGGTCACTAATGTCCTTCAGGAAGGAAATCTGTTATCCTTACCTGGCCTACATATGACCCCACAAAGCAATGTGGTTGACTCTTAAATGCCCTAAGAACTGGCCACTCAGTTCAAGGGCAATTAGAGAAGGTCAACCAGTGATACCCACATTGAATGAATTTAAAAATAAATTCTAACTCTCTGCCAAAAAACCTGAACAGTACTCCCACTTTCTGGGGATCGTTTTTAATCACTCCTATTACACCATGTCAATACCACGATAGTGCTCCTCAGAAGCTCTTGCTGCTCCCAATTTCGTTTTACATGCTCTTCATGTTGAAAGCAAGATTCTTTGAGGTATCCTATTCCATCTCGTTCTTTGCTATGACACCAAACTGCTTACTTAACTAAAGTCTCGATTGTCTTCAGACTATTAAAACAACATTGTTCCACAGGAGCAGGCTGAGGGTAAGGGAGCTTGTTTGTGCATTATATTTATTTATTTTTCAGTTAAATTTGTGAAAAAAATCGGAGGTTTTTTTTCAAAACAGGAAGTAGACCCAGCAGCAGCCTGGGAAGGTTTTGGAGGGTTTAAAAGTGGGCCGCACGTTTGAGCGGGCAGCGTCGTTAGTGGGCCGCAGAGTGAGCAGGGGGCAGAGTGAGAGCTGAAGGGCTTTGGCTCAAAACGGGCTTTGGGCGAGAACAGGCAGAGGCGAGAGTAGGTTTTTTTTTTCTTTTTCTTTTTCAGAAAGTTTATTCCTGTATTTCCCCAGAGTTAAAAAAAAGGCCAGGCAAGATGTTGGAATGCTCTTCTTGCAGGATGTGGGAGATCAGGGAGATCTCCAGTATCCCTGACGACAGCACCTGCAAAAGATGCATCCAGCTGCAGCTGCTAGCAAAGCGTGTTAGGGAACTGGAGAAGGAGCTTGATGACCTCCATCTAATTCGGGAGAATGAGAAGTATATAGACAGCAGCTTTAGGGAGGTAGTTACACCTAAGCAGCAGAGCACAGGAAATTGGGTTACTGTAAGGAGAGGAAATGGCAGTGTGAAAGGACAGGCAGAGCAGGGTTCCCCCGTGGCCATACCCCTCCACAACAGGTATACTGAATTGGATACTGTTGTGGGAGATGCTTTACCTGGGACAAGCTGCGACAGCCGGAACTCTGATACTGAGTCTGGTTCTACAGTGCAAAAGGGTGGGATGAAGAAGAGGAGAGCAGTAGTGATAGGGGACTCAATGGTCAGAGGTATGGACAGGAGGTTCTGTGGTCGGGATAGAGACTCCCGCATGGTTTGTTGCCTTCCAGGTGCCAAGGTCAGCGATGTCTCTGATCGTGTGCACAGCGTTCTAAAGTGGGACGGTGATCAGCCAGATGTCGTGGTACACATCAGTACCAATGACGTGGGAAGGAAGAGTGAGGAGCTCCTAAACAGTGAGTACAAAGAGCTTGGAAGGAAGTTAAAAAGCAGGACCCCGAGGGTAGTAATCTCAGGATTGCTACCTGAGCCACATGCCAGTGAGGGCAGGAGTAGGATGCTTGGGCGGATGAACACGTGGCTGAGGAACTGGTGCAGGGGGCAGGGTTTCCAATTCTTGGATCATTGGGACCTCTTCTGGGGCAGGTGGGACCTGTACAACAGAGACGGGTTACACCTAAACTACAAGGGGACCAATATACTTGCAGGGAGATTTGCTAGTGTTATTGGGGAGCATTTAAACTAGATTTGCAGGGGGATATGAACCAGAGTGCCAGAGCAGATAGTGGAGCAGGGGTAAAAAGACAGGTTAGTTCAAGCAAACTCACAAATGGAAGGGTAGAGTGTGGTGGAAATAATCTTTTGAGGTGTGTCTATTTCAATGCTAGGAGTATTGTGGGGAAGGCAGATGAGCTGAAGGCGTGGATAGACACATGGAAATATGACATTATAGCCATTAGTGAAACTTGGCTCCAGGAGGGGCAGGACTGGCAGCTCAATGTTCCAGGGTTCCAATGTTTCAGTCGGGATAGAGGCAGAGGGATAAAAGGTGGGGGGGTGGCATTGTTGGTCAGGGAAAATGTTACAGCGGTACTCGGGCAGAATAGATTAGGGAGCTTGTCTACAGAGGCCCTATGGGTGGAGCTGAGAAACAGGAAAGGTATGACCACATTAATGGGGTTGTATTATAGACCACCCAATAGTCAGCGAGAATTGGAGGAGCAAATCAGCAGAGAGATAGCTGACAACTGCAAGAAACACAAAGTTGTGATAGTAGGGGATTTTAATTTTCCACATATAGATTGGGACTCGCATACTGTTAAAGGTTTAGGTGGGGCAGAGTTTGTAAAATGTGTTCAGGAGAATTTTCTACATCAGTATATAGAGGTGCCAACTAGAGAGGATGCGATATTGGACCTCCTATTGGGAAATGAGTTAGGGCAGGTGATGGATGTGAGTGTGAGGGAACACTTTGGATCCGGTGACCATTAGTTTCAACCTGATCATGGATAAGGATAGATCTGGTCCTCGGGTTGAAGTTCTGAACTGGAAAAAGGCCAAATTTGATGAAATGAGAAGGGATCTGGGAAGTGTGGATTGGCACAGGCTGTTCTCTGGTAAGGATGTAAATGGAAAGTGGGAGGCCTTCAAAGGAGAAATTTTGAGAGTGCAGAGTTGTATGTTCCTGTCAGGATTAAAGGCAAAGTAAATAGGAATAAGGAACCTTGGTTCTCGAGGGAGATTGTAACACTGATTAAGAGGAAGAGAGAGTTGTATAAAATGTATAGGCATCAAGGAACAGATCAGATGCTCGAGGAGTATAAAAAGTGCAAGAAGCTACTTAAGAGGGAATTCAGGAGGGCTAAAAGAAGACATGAGGTTGCTTTGGCAGACAGAGTGAAGGAAAATCCAAAGAGCTTCTATAGGTATGTTAGGAGCAAAAGGATAGTGAGGGATAAAATTGGTCCTCTTGAAGACCAGAGTGGTAGACTGTGTATGGAACCAAAAGAGATGGGGGAGATACTAAATGGTGTTTTTGCATCCGTATTTACTGAAACGGGCATGGAGTCTACGGAAATAGGGCAAACAGGTAGGGAGGTCATGGAACCTTTACAGATTAAAGGGGAGGTGCTCGCTGTCTTGAGGCAAATCAGAGTGGATAAATCCCCAGGACCGGACAGGGTATTCCCACGGACCTTGAGGGAAGCTAGTGTCGAACTTGCAGGGGCCCTGGCAGACATATTTAAAATGTCAGTATTCACGGGGGAGGCGCTGGATGATTGGAGGGTGGCTCATGTTGTTCCGTTGTTTAAAAAAGGTTCCAAAAGAAATCCAGGAAATTATAGGCCAGTAAGTTTGACGTCGGTGGTGGGCAAGTTATTGGAAGGTGTGATAAGGGATAGGATCTACAAATATTTGGATAGACAAGGACTTATTAGGGAGAGTCAACATGGCTTTGTGCGTGGTAGATCATGTTTGACCAATCTATTAGAGATTTTTGAGGAGGTTACCAGGAAAGTGGATGAAGGGAAGGCGGTGGATGTTGTCTACCTGGATTTCTGCAAGGCCTTTGACAAGGTCCTTCATGGGAGGTTAGTTAGGAAGGTTCAGTCGCTAGGTATACATGGGGAGGTAGTAAATTGGAGTAGACACTGGCTCAATGGAAGAAGCCAGAGAGTGGTTGTGGAGGATTGCTTCTCTGAGTGGAGGCCTGTAACTAGTGGTGTGCCGCAGGGATCGGTGTTGGGTCCATTGTTGTTTGTCATCTATATCAATGATCTGGATGATAATGTGGTCAATTGGATCAGCAAGTTTGCTCATGATACAAAGATTGGAGGTGTAGTGGACAGTGAGGAAGGTTTTCAAAGCTTGCAGAGGGATTTGGACCAACTAGAAAAATGGGTTGAAAAATGGCAAATGGAATTTAACGCAGACAAGTGTGAGATATTGCACTTTGGAAGGACAAACCAAAGTAGAATGTACAGGGTAAATGGTAGGACTCTGAAGAGTGCAGTTGAACAGAGGGATCTGGGAATACAGGTACAGAATTCCCTAAAAGTGACGTCACAGGTGGATAGGGTCGTAAAGAGTGCCTTTGGTACATTGGCCTTCATAAATCGGAGTATCGAGTATAAAAGTTGGAGTGTTATGGTAAGGTTATATAAGGCATTGGTGAGGCCGAATGTGGAGTATCGTGTACAGTTTTGGTCACCTAGTTACAGGAAGGATGTAAATAAGGTTGAAAGAGTGCAGAGAAGGTTCACAAGGATGTTGCCGGGACTTGAGAAGCTGAGTTACAGAGAGAGATTGAATAGGTTGGGACTTTATTCCCTGGAGCGTAGAAGATTGAGGGGAGATTTGATAGAGGTGTATAAGATTTTGATGGATATAGATAGAGTGAATGCAAGCAGGCTTTTTCCGCTGAGGCTAAGGGAGAAAAAAACCAGAGGGCATGGGTTAAGGGTGAAAGGAGAAAAGTTTAAAGGGAATATTAGGGGGGGCTTCTTCACGCAGAGTGTGGTGGGAGTGTGGAATGAGCTGCCGGATAAAGTGGTAAATGCGGGGTCACTTTTAACATTTAAGAAAAACTTGGACGGGCTCATGGATGAGAGGGGTGTGGAGGGATATGGTCCAAGTGCAGGTCAGTGGGACTAGGCAAAAAATGGTTCGGCACAGACAAGAAGGGCCAAAAGGCCTGTTTCTGAGCTGTAATTTTCTATGGTTTCTAAGGTTCTAACACTTTGATGTCACCAAATCACCAAGCTCTGGCTTTTCACTTTGCTTTCTTGATAAACAATGTGGACAGTTCTCTCCACATCACCTGGAATCCTAAGTGTTTGGACTGATTCCGGTACATCATATTTTGAAAAAAGATCAGTCCACTCTATCATCAGATTCAAGAGTCCAATCTTGGATTCAAGAAGGAAAAAGTATTTTGTATAAATAATATTAGTTTAAGACCTATATTGACTACATTCATCGGACATCGATGCTGTAGTGTTTAATTAGGATGGTCCTATCCTTTGAACAGTTAAAATGTATAGCTGGGTTAGAACCTGTTGCAAGCACAGGCTCTTATGAACATCTCTGCATGATATTGGCAAGACAATCTGAATCGCTAATAAGAATGAGGTCAGATACAGTTTACTACACTAATAATAGCTGGTCCACAGAATTGAAGCTGGGTTGGGATTATTAAATCACTGCAGTGAGTGCTGAGGTCCCTTGGCGAATACACCTGTACTTATGGTTGCATGAATGGATTACACATTAGGACTTGAATGACTACTAATTTCACCACGTGTGCTGTAGCTGCAAAGAACAGCACAAAAGAAGATGGCTAAATGCACACCAATCCAAAGCACATAATTCCAAAGTAATTTATATCACTTAGAATTCCTAATCTACCCACCATCATCACTGACAGTTCAATTACACACGTATTAGATATTTAACCCTAGTTGTGCAGATCTTAATTGGGATTTGGTGATTTTGTAAAATGTTTTGGCATCTTAAACAGTTTATCAAGTGTTGATGCATTCACACTATTGTTTAGAGGACCTCCAACTCACTAATGCCACAATCCTTCAGTAGGAGTGAAAGAACCATGTAGATAACTTTGTGTATTAATCTTACCATCATTCTGTGATCTCTTCGACTACTAATCCCTACTAATTCCACACTAACCAGTTCTGATCAAAGGTCTATTTACCTTAACTCTTTTCCTCTCTCTACAGATGCTGCCCGACCTGCTGAGTATTTCCAGCCCTTTATGTTTTTGTTTCAGAATTTCAGCATCTATAGCATTCTGCTTTTATATACTAATCTCCTTGGCCTGGAGTACGTGCTGGTTCAACCCATGAATGCCACTCCCAGGTCATCTCATATAATTTTGAGAAAATGGCGCTGAGGCAGAAGATCATTCACGATGGTACATTGATTGACAGAGCAGGCTCAAAGGGCTGCATGGTCTATTCCTGCTCCTGCATCTAATGTTCTTATGTCGATCCAGCAGCGATTGTGCTGGAACAGGATAATACTTTTCCTACTTGTCCCTAAATTATTTGTTATCAAATGCCTTCTGGAAATCCATATAAATATCCAGCGAAGTTTCCTGTCCAACTTCATCAACTTCTTCAAAAAATTCAATCAGATCCGTCAGCATCTTATCCTTTACAAATCTATGTTAGCTCTCTCTGATCAGCTGAATGTGCAAGGTGTGCAGTCACCCTATCAAACACCAGACACTTCACACCCTGCCCAATATTCCATCACCTTTCTGGCCACTATCTCAGGCTGAACACGCCTGTTTGCGTTGTCTGCATTCTACCAAGCTGATTTTCCACATTAGCAATACTATCCACTTTAGACTTGTAATATCACCCAATGTCAGGACCAACTATTCTTAAATAAATATACATACACACACACACACATCATCATGGTCAAAGATGTTAAACTGACTGAAGCCATGGTTGACTATGACTCCAACAAAATAAACTTTCTGGCATTCCAAGAAACTGCTTTCTCTGAGGAAACTCTAAGGGACTGGGTGAGCTGCAGAAGACCAGCTTCCAAGGGAATTATATAAAAGCCATTTACATTGCTTAAGTCGGGCATGGCTAATGGAGACTGCCAGTCTGCGAGGACAAAGGACCCTGAAACCTCTTTTGACAGTAATGGTTGAAACCTTAACACTCTCAAGAATCGAGACAAAGGAATATACATCCTTAGTCAAATCCAGTGGAGAAGTGGGTGTCATGTCACATGATCTCCCTTCCCCCAGCTAGGACAACCAATTACTCTGAGAGGCTGTACTGCCAATCAGACTGCCATCTTCCATCTACCAAGCAGTAGTTCGGAACCAGAGCTCTGTCCAAGTTTTAATGCTTTAAAACCTGGCCCCCATCTCCACCGTTTCTACTGGAACTTCTGTACCAGCGCCTACAAGACTAATTCGCCTCTGCTTGCCCATCTCATCACTGGAAAAGTGGATTTCAGCCTGGTGATCTCTGTAAAGGAATACACCTTAGGACATTTCATTCTGGACTCGCATTAAACAATTATTCTTATTTTGCCCTGTAGCTCTTTCTTTTCTTGATATCTCTCTTTTATTAAACGAATGCAAAAAAAGGGGGCGGGGGGAGAAACATTGCGAACCCTCTTCACACATTTTGAGTGTGAACAAATTAAACTAACCCTCTTAGTTTATCCTATCTCGAGTGTGCTGTGCGGTTAAAAATAAAAAATTGGATCATATCAAACCAGAGGGATTGGGAAATCAGGATTGGCTTAGTTAAACCTTCCCCTGTCCATAACCCCCATGTTTGCTGTAGTCTCCACCTGCTGTTGAAATCCTCATTCCTGTCCTTGGGCATCTCCAGACTACTATTCGCTTGACAGACTTCCTATCTTTAACCCTCAGTTCATCCAAAACTCTGCTGCTTGTACTCCTCACCAATCACCCCTGCCTTTACTGATCCTGGATCCCTGTCTTTCAATCCCTCAAACATTAAAGTTCTCATTCCCATATTTGCTTCTCTTCACTGCCTTCACCTCACCACTGGGGTCAGTGTCTTCAAACCTCTAGGCCCAATGCTTTCAAAACCATTATTGCAACCTCTACCTCCTCCTTTAAAAACATTATTTAGAAGCCTTGGAACATTTTTCTATATTCAAATTTTGTTAATTCATTCATGGAACGTGGGCATCACTGGTTTGGCCAGCATTTATCGCTAATTCCCTTAAGGTGGTGGAGCCTTCTTGAACCGTTGAAGTCCATCTGGTATATAGAACATAGAAAGCCACAGCACAAACAGGCCCTTCGGCCCACAAGTTGCGCTGATCACATCCCTACCTCTAGGCCTATCTATAGCCCTCAATCCCATTAAATCCCATGTACTCATCCAGAAGTCTCTTAAAAGACCCCAACGAGTTTGCCTCCACCACCACCGACGTCAGCCGATTCCACTCACCCACCACCCTCTGAGTGAAAAACTTACCCCTGACATCTCCTCTGTACCTACCCCCCAGCACCTTAAACCTGTGTCCTCTCGTAGCAACCATTTCAGCCCTTGGAAATAGCCTCTGAGAGTCTACCCTATCCAGACCTCTCAACATCTTGTAAACCTCTATCAGGTCACCTCTCATCCTTCGTCTCTCCAGGGAGAAGAGACCAAGCTCCCTCAACCTATCCTCATAAGGCATGCCCCCCAATCCAGGCAACATCCTTGTAAATCTCCTCTGCACCCTTTCAATGGCTTCAACATCTTTCCTGTAATGAGGTGACCAGAACTGCGCGCAGTACTCCAAGTGGGGTCTAACCAGGGTCCTATAAAGCTGCAGCATTATCTCCCGACTCCTAAACTCAATCCCTCGATTAATGAAGGCTAGTACGCCGTACGCCTTCTTGACCGCATCCTCCACCTGCGAGGCCGATTTAAGAGTCCTATGGACCCGGACCCCAAGGTCCTTCTGATCCTCTACACTGCTAAGAATGGTACCCTTCATATTATACTGCTGCTTCATCCCATTGGACCTGCCAAAATGGATCACTACACATACAGCACTGTTAGGAAAGAACTTCTATGGTTTTGGCCCAGAGACAGTGGGATGGTGTGTGGCTTGGAGGGGAGCTTGCAGATGGCGGTGTTCCTATGCGTCTGCTGCCTTTGTCCTGCTAAGTGTTAGAAGTCACAGGTTTGGAAGGTGCTGTTGAAGAAAAACTTGGTGAGTTGGTGCAATGCATCTTGTAGATGTTACACACTGCTGCCACTATGCATCGGTGGTGGAGGGAGTATATGTTGAAGGTGGCAAATGGAGTGCCAATCAAGTAGGCGGCCTTGTCCTGGATAGTGTCAAGATTCTTCAGTGCTGTTGAAGCTGCACTCATCCAGGCAAGTAGAGGGAGAATATTCTGTCACAATCCTGGCTTGTGCCTTGTAGATGGTGCTGTATAAATGCAAACTGTACAAGCGTTAAAGGAGGCTCAAGTACAAGATTTCAACGAAGAAGTACATTCACTCTGAGGGCATCCCAAGAACACATCCATCCAGTACTACACATACTACTTGGGGACATTGTTAAATTATGGGGCAAATCCAGTGAAACATCATTAGACTAATGGAGTAAAAGTAATGGAGCATACTTTTACATTGATACTAATAAACAATGCAAAATATTAAGAGCAATAATTGCTGTACTGCAGACTGTGATATTCACACTATGATCAAAGAGACATGAACAATAATAAAAATGTTAATTTTGGCAACAGATTATTTTAAACAAGTATAACTTTTACTTCTGTTCAAGGCTGGAAACCAGTAATATATAAAAAAATACAAAGAAAGACGAAACAGAACTGTGCTACAATTTTAGAAGTACAGCACCTAGGAAGAACCTTGCATACTTCCTCTACTGAGTGGACACTGATTTCCAAACAACAGGACTTAGTTTAAAGAAACTATTTCATCTTTAAAGTAAAACTGCAAACTACAGTCGTGGCTACACATGCTTGCCCTTCAAACTGGGGTGGAGGGCAAATTCAATGAACCAGCACTGCTCCACAAACAGCCTTAGCCTCCCCACATCAATGTCACAAAGTTAACAAATGACAAAACTTCTACTGAAAAGGTGACCACTCAGAGAAGGTGTTGAACAGCAAACGGAGTCTCATTTCTATATAACTCTTTTTGATCTAAATCTCAAGTCACATCCATCCAGCCTCTTTTCAAGTGTGGCTCAGAATTCCTATTCCTAGAAAATGTGGCATTGAAAGAGTCAAAACATTTTGCTGGACTTACCTCACAGAGCTCTGCTGGGATGAAGGAGGCTGGGGGGACGGCTGCGGCTGTGGTGGTGGAAGCATTGTCTGCACTTGCTGGACTGGAGAAGGTATCATGGCAATCGCATTGTTAACCTGTAGTTAGGCAGAAGACAGCAGACAATGAATACCCACACAGAATATCTCAGAACACTCCTCCTGCATCCTCCTTCATTCTCTGAAGCAGAGGCTGCAGGATTACCTTCCATAAGAGAGTGCAGTTTATAAAGACCTAGCCTACATCATCACAAAACCTCGTCACTACTGTTGATAGGTTGCTAAGATAAAACTACTGTGCTCCGCTAACCCATTTATAATGAGTTCAAATTCACTGGTTCAATCCTGGTACCTGCCAACTAAGTTAGAGCTGAGATTCAGTTCAATTATGTTGATTAAAAAATAAATTGTAAATCATAGAAATTATTTTCGGTTCCTTCCCTCCCCAACAGGGTATATATACTATTTTTATTTGACTACGTTTCAAAAGTACTTCATCGGCTGCTAAGTGCTTTGGAATATCCCTAGGATGCATTTGGTGCACGACAAATGCAGGTTCTTGATCTGCTGTAGTCAAAATTAAGCAATTCACTTCAAAGCTGCATTGTGAAGTCTTGGCCAAATATAGTGGGTTGTCAGACAACAGGATCTTTCCCAGCTGAACAACCAGCTACTAATAAGCAAATTACTCCAAAAGACTTTACAATGGAACAAAAAAAATTATTTACATTTGTGGTTACGAACTGTCACAATCAGAGGGATAGAATCAAAGCACAGACACACCTGGGATCAATCTCTGCTCTGAGGTAAGCAGCACTAAAGGGCTACTAACAATTAGCTTCAGTGTCTCTGGGTGGTAGTTAGGGTTTTTAGCCAGTAGTTCCTGCTGCATTATACACATGTAAGCATCAGAGGAAGGCAGAGTGAGCTTGCACTTAATGTCCCCATGGTTATATAGAATCATGTGGTGCCATGAATCTCACTTTGAGCTGTAATGAGCTTGTGCTGCCTTAACAGATATCAGCTCACCCCTACTTCAAGCATTTAATCAATAAAGCTGGCCACTGTTACACAGAAATAATGTCTCCTAGAGGATGCTGAAAGAGGGGTGGTGGTGAGGGGAGCTGTTGCGGGCGGCTGTAGAAGCAAAAGGAAAGGACAGTGGTGTGCTCCTGGAATCCAAATTGACAGCCCTTTTATATTTTTCAGCCACATTAAAAATTTGGTCTCAGGTATCAGAGGAATTACTGAAGTTTGCTGATTACACCGGAAAAACAAGAAAATTAAGAGGGTGCCGGGAGAATGAAGTGAAGTGGACAGGTAGGTGGCAGATTTAGTTGTGTAGCAAAGCATGTCCACATTTTGAGTAATGAGAGAGAGGAAGCGTGCTATGAACGGTAAAGAGTGCAGAATCAGAGAGATCAAGAGTTAAGATATATAGATCATTCAAAGGCACCAGAAGTAGAAAAGACCATTACAACACAAATTAAATCCTGGATTTTACACTATTTATAGAAGAGACGCCTTAGGCCACAACTGGAGTATTGCTTGTGGGAGGAACAAAAACGCAAGGAATATCAGCAACAGGAAGAAACAAGGGAAGACAGATCTTGCAGTTATATGAGAGTATGGTATATGTGCTCTTCCCAAAGCCTGGTCCTTGGCTTATTGTCTGCTGATGTTTCATTCTGAGCTGTTTTCTTGGCAGTTTTGCTCAGTGGTGGTTTGCCATTGCCTTCCACTCTCAGAAGCAGAGTGAGGAGGTCACATTAGGGGGTATATATGCACAAATTGTTGAAGGGTACAGGACAGGTTGGGAGAAAGGTTAAAAGATTCATACAGGATCCTGGATTTTAAAGAGTACAAAGGCAAAGAAGCTGTATAAAGCACTGATTTAGCCTCAACTGAAATATTATGCCAAATTCTGGGCACCACGCTTTAGGAAGGATGTGAAGGCAATAGAGAAGGTGCAGAAAAGATTCACAAGAATGGTTGTAGTGAGGTGGAACTTCGGTTACATGGATACGCTGGAGAAGTTGTGACTGTTTTTCTTAGTGATGAGAAGTTTGAGAGGAGAGGCATTCAAAATCATCAAGAGTCTGGATGGGGGAAACAGAAACTGTTCTGATGGGCACAAGTGTCGAGAACCAGAGGAGAGGGATTTAAGAACCAACAGCGATATGAGGAAAAACCTTTTTATTCAGCAAGTGGTTAGGATACAGAATGTAATGCCTGAGAGTTTGATGGAGGAAGATTCAGTCTGGGTTTTCAAAGCAGAATTGGAAAACACCTGAAGAGCAAACAAAATTGCAGAATTATGAGGAGAGCCGATTTGCCCTTGCAGAGAGCCAGCACGGACATGGGAGGCCAAATGGTCTCCTCCTGTGCTGTAACTATTTTATGATTTTAGTCCTGGACTAAAAACTGCGATTGGACATGAAATTCTTGCAATTTACACTTGAATTCACATGGTATAGAAAGATAAAAATGGAATTCTCACCGAAAGGTTCAATTACCTGGAGTTCTAAAAATGAAAATCCGTCAAGATAATTTGAGTTAGAAAACCTTTAAAACAGCTACCATCACGTCAAGTACCATCTATTTGGAACATGACGCTGCACAGTAGCTTTTGTTATATCTGTGTATGTGCATGCACTTGTGCACGTTTTCTCTTGAAGTGTTGCAACTGTTTCTTTGTGCTACACATCTAACAGCACTATGATGTATTCTACAAAGGACAATGTATGTTCTTCAAATACTTAATCTAATGTCTATATTAAAATGTGTGAAGACTTAGTTCCCTCACTAGCCTAACGCACAACAGTCTAGTACTGAGCTATGCACAGTAAGTAGTCTCACAACACCAGGTTAAAGTCCAACAGGTTTATTTGATAGCATTGTTGGACTTTAACCTGGTGTTGTGAGACTACTTACTGTACCTATCCCAGTCCAACGCCGGCATCTCCACATCATGAGCTATGCAGACATGGAGGTCCCACTCTTAATTCCTGGTTGGTGCTGTGTTAGCTGTTTGGAGCACTGAGTACTCAAGAACTGGTTTCAGTGTCCTGAGCCAGGGAAAGAGAAAAGTAATCCAACTGAAGGCTAAACTATGGGCTGTACTAAACCTTTATAAAAGATAGCTAACAACATGGTTCAAACTAAACCTATATAAAGAATACCTGAAACCATGGGTTATACCAAAAAATGATACGTGAAAGTATCTCACAAAGATACGGGAAAGAACTGGCAGGCTGGGTATCTTTGAAAAAAGGAGGGTGACTTATTAAAGGCCTTTGGAAGGTTTTGATTGGGTACATAGAGAGAATGTTTCCTTTTATGGAGAAGAGCATAACTAGAGGCCATCAATATAAGACAGTAACCAAGAAATCTAATAGGGAATTCAGGAAAAACTTCTTTATCCAAAAAGTCTTGAGAATTTGGAATTCTCTACCACAGCGAGTGTTTGAAGCAAATAGTAAAGATTCATTAAGGGGAAACTTTTTTAAAGTTTATTTATTAGTGTCACAAGTAGGCTTACATTAACATTGCAATGAAGTTACTGTGAAAATCCCCTACTCGCCACACTCTGATGTCTGTTCGGGTACACTGAGGGAGAATTTAGCATGGCCACACATTTTAATATAGACATGCTGGTTAGCACCTAACCAGCACGTCTTTCAGATTGTGGGAGGAAACCGGAGCAGCTGTAGGAAACCTATGCAGACACAGGGAGAACATGCAGACTCCACACAGACAGTGACCCAAGCTGGGAATCGAACCCGGGTCCCTGACGCTGTGAGGCAGCAGTGCTACCCACAGTGCCATAGTACCACCCAATGCTAGACCAGTTTATGAGGGAGAAGGGAATAAAAGGTTATGCTGATAGATTTAGTTGAGAAAAGATGTGAGGAGACTCAAGTGAAGCATAAATACTGACATGGACTGGTTGGGCCAAATGGCCTGTTTCACTGCTGTATATCCTATGTAATACAATGGAAAAACCCATCCCACTTTAGCTTACACTGAATGTGCAGGAATTTCCTTCAATTAAATAGCAGGAAGACTGAAGCCATTCTTTTCAGTGCCCTATTGTGGGTCCATAGAGAGAATGTTTCCTCTTATGGAGAAGAGCATAACTAGAGGCCATCAATACAAGACAGTCACAAAGAAATCTAATAGGGAATTCAGGAAAAACTTCTTTATCCAAAAAGTCGTGAGAATGTGGAATTCTCTACCACAGCAAATGTTTGAAGTGAAGATTCATTGAAGGGACTGCTACCCAGTCTATCCCCTCCCCAGGCGGCTGTCTGAGATTAAGCCAATCTGTTCACAACCTTGGTGTCACAACTAACCCCAAAGTGAGCATCCAACCTCATACTCCAGCTCTGTCTAATATTGCCTAGTTCTACCTCCATTACACCGCTTGATTTGGCTCCTGTCTCAGCATACCTGCTGCTGAAACTCTCATTCATGCAATTGTTACCTCTAGAATTAGCTTTTCCAATACACTTTAGTAAACTTAAGGTCATCCAAAATTCTGCTGCCTGTGTCTTAACTCAGAAGTCCTGCGATCACCTGTGTCCCCTGACCTATACTTGATCCCCATTCAAGCAGCATCTTGATCTCTAACAGGAGGAGAAGGATCCACTAATAGCTACATCCTTAGTGATGGATTGAGCAGCCATCAATGCAAAAGACAAGGCTGGAGAATTTGCAGCATCTTCAGCCATAAGTGCCGAGTAGATGATCTACCTCAACCTCCTCCTCAGGTCTCCAGCATCATATATACCAGTCATCAGCCTTTCGATTCACTCCACATGATATCAAGGCTCTGAGCCCTAACAATATTCTAGCAATAGCACTGAAGGCTTGTGCTCTAAAGCTAGCCGTGCCTTGGTCAAGTTAGCTATAACACTGGCATCCAGGCAGCAATGTAGAAAACTGCCCAGGGAGATCTTGTCCACAAAAAGCAGGACAAATCCCATCAGTCTATTTCAATCATCGGCAAAGTGATGGAAAGTGTCGCCAACAGCGCTACTATTCTACACTTACTAGCAATAACCTGCTCAGTGACACTCAGTTTGGTTTCCACCAGGGCAGATCAGCTCCTGACCTCACCAAAGCCTTGGTCCAAACATGGTCAAAACATGAACTCTAAAGGTGAGGTGAAAGTGACTGCCCTTAATATAAAGGCAGCATTTGACCGAGTGTGGCATCAAGGAGCCCTAGCAAAACTGAAGTCAATGGAAAAACTCTCTGCTGGTTGGAGTCATACCTAACACAAAGCAATCTTCCCAGCCTAGGATAACACAGTAGGAGTTCCTCAGAGTAGTGTCCCAGGCCCAACCATCTTCAGGTGCTCCATCAATGACTTTCCTTCCATCATAAGGTCAGGAGTGGGGATGTTCCCCAATGATTTCACAATGTTCAGTAACTCCTCAGACACTTAAGCAGTCTATATCCAAATGCAGCAAAACCCGGACAGGCTTGGGCTGACAAGTGACAAGTAACATTTGCACGGGAGGTAGTGGCATTGTCACTGGGCTAGTAATCCAGAGACCCAGGCAAGATCTGAGGATCTGGATTCATATCCCATCTGATTCATTCATGTCCTTTAAATCTGCCATCCTTACCCAAGCTGGCCAACATGTGACTCCACCTCAGGGAAACAGAAGCTCCGGACCTGTGAGGAATATTCAGCACCGGGAGAAGATAAGGGAGAGCGCAGGGACAAGGCTTACATTCATCTCCGGGAAGCAAACAGCTCCGGACCCGTGAGGAATACTCAGCACCGGGAAAGGATAAAGGAAAGCGCAGGGACGAGGTCTACACTCATCTCCGGGAAGCAGACAGCTCCGGGCCTGTGAGGAACAGTTTCTCTTCAAACAACGTGCTGCGTTTGAAAGAAAATTGAAGAGTGGCACCACAGGAAAGTGGCAAGCTGATTGGTTAGTGAATAACTGATTGTGTTGAAATAGCTAAAGCTAAAAGAAATGTATTAGCTATTGGGAAAGTATTATTTGTTATCTATATCTAGATTTGTTATAGTCAAAGGCATTAATTTTAGACATGTCGGGAAAGGACAGCCTCGCAGAATGTGTGGCTTGTCACATGTGGGGAGTCCTGGACGCTGCCAGTGTCTAGATGACCACACATGTGGGAAGTGCTCCCAGCTGCAGAAGTTGGAGCTCCGGATTTTGGAGCTTGAGCAGCGGCTGGAGACACTGTGGTGCATCTGTGAGGCTGAGAGTTACATGGATAGAAGGTTGAGAGAGGTGGTCACATTGCAGCTCAAGGGACCAGAGGAAAGAAGGAAATGAGTGACCACCAGACAATCCAGAAAAAACAGGTAGGTAGTGCAGGAATGCCCTGGGGTCCTGCTCACTAACTGATATTCCATTTGGAAGCTGATGAGGGTGCTGGAACCTCAGAGGAGTGCAATCAGAGACAAGCTCCTGGCACCACAAACGACTTATCTGTAAGGGGGGGGTGACTTCAGGTTGATGTGTTGCCTCCTGGTGCCAGGGTCAAGGATGTCACTGAACGGCTACAGGGCACCCTAAAAGGGGAGGGTGATGAGTTAGAGGTCATGGTACATGTTGGTACCAACAATATGGGCAAAGTGAGGAATGATCTTGCATCATGAATTCAGGGAGCTAGGCTGTAGATTAAAAAGCAGGATTTCTAAGGTTGTAATCTCTGAATTATTCCTGGTGCCACGTGCTAGTGAATATAGGAATAGGAAACTAGGGCAGATGAATGCATGGCTCAAGAGATGGTGCAAGAGGGAGAGTTTTAGATTCATGGATCACTGGAACCATTTCTGGGGAAGGTGGGACATGTACAAACGGGACGGTCGCATTGGGACCAACATCCTTGCGGGTAGGCTTGCTAGCGCTGTTGAGAGGAGTTTAAACTACTCTGGCAGGGGGCGGGGCACAGAATATTGGTGAAATAGAGACACATCATGTTATAGTAAAGGAAGCAAGTCAGAGTGAGTTCAGCTTGTTGAGTGACAAAAGAGTAAGGCAAGGCTGGATGGTCTTTCCTTTATTGCTAGGAGGTTAGCAGGCAGTAAAGAAGGCAAACGGTATATTGGCCTTCATTGTGAGAGGTTTTGAGTACAGGAGCAGGGGTGTGTTGTTGCAGTTATGCAGGGCCTTGGTGAGGCCACACCTAGAATTCTGAGGAAGGATGTTCTTGCGCTCAAGGTTTACCAGACTGATTCCAGGGATGGCAGGACTGATGTATGAGGAGAGCTTGACTAGGTTAGGATTGTTTTCGCTGGAGTTCAGATGAATGAGGAGGGATCTCATAGAGACTTACAAAGTTCTAACAGGACGAAACGGGGTAAATGCAGGGAGGATATTCCTAATGGTGGGGGAGTCCAGAACCAGGGGTCACAGTCTGAGGATTCAGGGTAGACCATTTAGGACGGAGATGAGGAGACATTTCTTCACCCAAAGAGTGGTGAGCCTGTGGAATTCATTACCACAGGAAGTAGTTGATGCCAAAACATTGAATGTATTCAAGAGGCAGCTAGATATAGCACTGGGCCGAATGGAATCAAAGGTTATGGGGAGAAAGCAGGATTAGGCTATTGAATTGGACGATCAGCCATGATCTTAATGAATGGCAGAGCAGGCTCAAAGGGCCAAATGGCTCCTCCTGCTCCTATCTTCCAAGTTTCTATGTAATTGGTAAGAATTAAGAGTGTGTATAGACACATGGAAGTGTGATATTGTTGCCATCACAGAAACATGGCTGAAGGAAGGGCAAGACTGGCAACTCTACCTTCCGGGGTATAGGATCTTTAGGTGAGACAGAGGAAAGTGTTAAAAGGGAGGTGGGAAGCACTATAAATTAAGGGGTCAATTACTGCAATAAGGAGAGATGATAGCTTGGATATCAAACGAGGTTTTGTGGGTAGAACTTAGGAATGTTAAGGGGGCAGACACAGGGAGTGTGTTATGGGCCCCCAAAGAGTCAGCAGGAAATAGAGGAACAGATATGTAGACAGTTCACTGAGGTGTGTAAGAGTAATAATCAGGTAATTATGTTGGGGGATTTCAACTTTCCCAAAATAAATTGGGATAGTCATAGTGTTTAGGGTTTAGAGGGAGCAGAATTCTTGAAATGTATCCAGGGGAGTTTTTGTATCAATATGTGGAAGGCCCAACAAGGGATGGAGCAGTGCTGGATCTGGTTCTGGGGAACGAAGCTGGACAAGGTGGCACAGTGGTTAGCACTGCTGCCTCACAGCACTAGGGACCCGAGTTCGATTCCTGGCTTGGATCACTGTGTGGAGTTTGCATGTTCTCCCTGTGTCTGCGTGGGTTTCCTCCGGGTGCTCCGGTTTCCTCCCACAGTCCAAAGATGTGCAGGTTAGATGGATTGGCCATGATAAACTGCCCCTTAGTGTCAGGGGGACTAGCTAGGGTAAATGCATGGGGTTATGGCCTGGATGGGATTGTGGTCAGTGCCGACTCAATGGGCCGAATGGCTTCCTTCTGCACTGTAGGATTCTATGATTCTAAGTGTTCAATGTGGTAGTGGGAGAGCATTTTCGTGATAGCGACCACAACACAGTACAGTTTAAATTTGTTACGGACAAGGAGAAAGACAACTTTGGATTGGGGGACGGCAGATTTTATTAAAATAAAGCAGGATCTGGCCAAAGTTGATTAAGAACAGTTCCTTGTGGGAAAGTCTACAACAGAGCAGTGGGGGGCATTCGAAAAGGAGCTGGGGAGAGTACAGGTTCAAAATGTACCATTTAAGGAGGAAATGTAAGAGCAATAAGTTCAGGGAACCCTGGATGTCGAGGGGAATTCAGGACTGGATGAAGAGGAGGAGAAAGGCTTTTAACAAGTCCAAAGGGAGCAACTCAGCTGCGGCCCTAGAGGAATGTAGGTAGTACAAGAGGGAATTTAAGAAAGCAACTAGAAGAGCAAAAAGAGTCATGAAAAAGAACTCATGAACAGGATTAGGGAGAATCCTAAGGTATTTCATAAATATATTAAAGGGAAGAGGCTAACCAGGGAAAGAGTAGGACCCAATTGGAGACCAGGGGGATAATGTGTGTGTGAAGCCACAGGATACTGGAAGGGTGTTAAATGAATACTTCTCTTCAGTCTTCACTCTGGAAAAGGAGAACGTAGGTACGGAATTCAGTAAAAGGGACTGTTGAGGAACTTGCACAGTTTGACATAGAAAATGGGGAGGTATTGGAGGCTCTGACAGGCTTAAAAATGGACAAATCCCCAGGCCCAGATGAATTGCATCCCAGGCTGCTGTGGGGATGATGCAGGAAACTGCAGGGGCTCTTACGCAAACTCTCTGGCCATGGGGGAAGTCAGTAAGAAGTCTCACAACACCAGGTTAAAGTCCAACAGGTTTATTTGGTAGCAAATACCATAAGCTTTCGGAGCACTGCTCCTTTGTCAGATGGAGTGGAAATGTGCTCTCAAACAGTGCAAACAGACAAAATCAAGTTGCAGAATACTGATTAGAATGCGAATCGGTTGTAGGTTGGTCATGGGGGAAGTGCCAGAGGACTGCAGGACGGCTAATGTGGTTCCACTTTTCAAGAAGGGTGGTAGAGATGAACCAGGAAAATACTGACCTGTATGTCTCACATCAGTACTAGGGAAACTATTGGAGAAAATTCTGAAGGAGAGGATTAATCTCCATTTGAAAGGCATGGATTAATTAGGGATAGTCAGCATGGTTTTCTCAGAGGGAGGTCATGCCTCATAAATTTGTTAAGAATTTTTTGAAAATGTGATCGAGAGTGTGGGTGAGGGAAGTGCAGTTGATGTAGTTTATATGGACTTTAGCAAAGCCTTTGACAAGGTTTCACACGAGAGACTGAGAGAAGGTTGAAGCACATGGAATTCAAGGAAACTTGGCGAGGTGGATCAGAAACTGGCTTAGTGACAGGAGGAGATATCCACTCCATCTGACGAAGGAGCAGGGCTCCGAAAGCTAATGGCATTTGCTACCAAATAAACCTGTTGGACTTTAACCTGGTGTTGTTAAAACTCTTACTGTGTTTACCCCAGTCCAACGCTGACATCTCCACAAGATTCAGTGCCGGGACCTTATTGCATGTTATATACATAAATGATACAGATGAAAAAGTGGAGGAAACGTTAAGCAAGTTTGCAGATAACACCAAGATTGGTAGGGTGATTAAAAGTGAAGAAGATGGTTGTAGGTTACAGGAAGATATAGGTTGGTTGTAGGTTGGTCAGATGGACAGAGCAGTGACAGATAGTATTTAACCCTGATAAGTGTGAGGTGATTTATTTTGGAAGAAGAAACAAGATAAGGGAGTATTTAATGAATGGCAGGACACTGGGTAGCTCAGAGGGATCTTGGGGTACTTATTCACAGATCCCTGAAGGTGGGCAGAGCAGGTGAATACGGTAGTTAAGAAGGCATATGGGACACTTTGCTTTTATCAGTTGTGGCATAAAGCACAAGATTAAGGACGTAATGTTGAAGTTGTACAGATCGTTGGTTAGGCCACAGCTGGAGTAGTGTGGTCACCTCACTATAGGGAGGATATGGTTGCAGTAGCGGGGGAGGTACAGAGGAGGTCACCAGGATGTTGCCTGGGATGGAGCATTTGAGCTATAAGGAGAGACTGGATAGGCTTGGATAGTTTTCTTTAGAGCAGAGAAGACTAAGGGGGGACATGATTGAGCTGTATACGATTATGAGGGCTATGGATGGGGTGAGTAGGGAGGAGGTGTTCCCATTGGTTGAGGGGTCAATCACAAGTGGGCATAGTTTCAGGGTAAGGGGCAGGAGATTCAGAGGAGATTTGAGAAAAAACCTTTGCACTCAGAAGGTGATGAGAATCTGGAATGCACTGCGTGGGAAGGTAGTGGAGGCCACAAACCTTACAACCTTTAAAAAATATTTGGATGAGTACTTGAAACATCATAACATGCAAGGATGTGGGACAAGTGCAGGAAAATGGAATTAGCGTACTTTTAGTGATAGTTATTGTCGGTGCAGACTCGACGGGCTGAAGGGCCTTTTCTGCGATGTATGCCTCTATGTCAATGTGGTTGAGTCTCAAATGCCCTCTGAAATGGAGGGCAGTTAGGGATGGGCAATAAACGTCGGCCCAACCAGGAACATCCACATCCCGTAAATGAATAAAGAGAAAGATTCACACCACACAAGTGCCTGACAATTACAATCAAGAGAGAATCTAACTATCTCCCCTTTACATTCAATGACATTTTTCATCGCTGAATCTCCACTATCAACATCCTGGGGATTACCATTGACCAAAAACTGAACTGGACTAGCCATCCGTCATTCAGATGAAACCTGACCTTCAGAATGCCCTGCTCAGCCTCATCGAACATTACAAATGGCAGAAGTTTGTGTATATTTACACAAACTTCTGCTGATCGCGGTAAATAAACTTTCATCCCATCCTACATAGAAGCATTATACAACCCTCGCAGTAGCCATTTCTCTAATCACAGTAAGCATTACAACATCTCTGTGAACATTACCATTCACTCATTAATATCTCGGGGCTTTCCCGATTCAGGAATTGCGAGTGAGAATCACTTTTCTTTAAGATGAGGAATGGGTGGAAGGGAGAAACTAGGAAAATACAGGCCCATCTGTTTTTAATGTTGGTTCTGGGGAAGTGACAAGAGTCCATCCTGATACACTGAGTGACTGAGAACTTGAATACATATTAGCTATGTGGGCGGCACGGTGGCACATTGGTTGGCACTGCTCCCTCACAGCGCCAGGGACCCGGGTTCGATTCCAGCCTTGGGTCACTGTCTGTGCACATTCTCCCTGTGTCGGCGTGGGTTTCCTCCCACAGTCCAAAGATGTGCAGGGTAGGTGGATTGGCCATGCTAAATTGCCATAGCGCCAGGGGGATTAGTCGGGTAAATACATGGGGTAACGGGAATAGGGCCTATGTAGGATTGTGGTCGGTGCAGACTCGATGGGCCAAGTGGCCTCCTTCTGCACTGTAGGATTCTATGATTCTATATAAATACAGTGGCTACAAGGGTGGGTCATACAGAGGCTGGGAATTCCATGGAGAGTAACTCACTTCCTGACTCCACCATCTACAAGCACAGGTCAACATTGTGATGGAATACTCTCCACTTGCCTGGATGAGTGCAGCTCCAACAATACCCAAGAAGTTCGATGCCATCCAGGACAAGGCAGCCCTCTTGAATGGTACCCCATTTACCACCTCAAACATTAATTCCCTCCACCATTGATACATAGTAGCAGCAGTGGGTTTTGTCTGCAAGATGCACTGCAACAACTCACCATGGTTCCTTCCACAGCAACGTTCAAACCCACAACCTCTATTGTCTAGAAGGACAATGGCAGCAAGTGCGTGGGAATACCGCCACCTGCAAAATGCCTTCCAAATCACACACCATCCTAACTTAGAAATATATCACAGCTCCTTCACCATTGCTGGGTCAAAATCTTGGAACTCCTACTCCTACTACACCTCACGGACTGCACTGGTTCAAGGCTGCAGCTCACCACTACATTTTCGAGGGCAATTAGGGATGGGCAATAAATGCTGGCCTGGCCAGCAATGCCCATCACCTGTGAATGAATAAAAAGAAAATAGAAATCACTCCAAGCTCTCACTCCTTCCTAAAATCCTCCAACTCCACAATCCTCCAAGATATCTGTGCTGCTTTAATTCTAGTTTCTTGTACATTCCCAATCATAACTGTTCCACCATTGGTGATCGTGCCTTCAGTTGCCTTGGCCATAAGCTCTGGAATACCCACCCTACACTGTCTGCCACACTACCTTGTTTTCCTCCTTTAAGACACTTAAGATTTTTTTGGCCAATTTTCTGGACATCAGATCTAATATCTCCTTATGTATTTTACATGTTTTATAATGCTCCTGTGAAGTGTCTTGGTTCATTACATTATGTTAAAGATGTCATATCAATATAAATTGTTGTTTCGCTGCAAGGTCTGCACAAATTTCAAAAATCCTTCAAAAAATTGATTTTATTATTCCAGTACTCGAAATACTGATGGCACAAAGCATCTGACCACATCGAGTCTAAATTGTAGTTCATTAAACACCAAATGTGAGAAAGATAGAGAAATTTGGGAGCAGAAGAGATGGAAAGATTACATTTAAAAATAGCCCTTTTAAAGAAATAATGTGGCCTATTAAATCTGTAGCACAAAATAACCCCATTACCTCAATGCGAGACTGTTCTGTCGCTATTAGTGGATGAATTTGGCTTCTTGCTCACAATTAGCAGCTTTCCTCACTGCAGTAAGTTCTGAATTGCCTTGTCCACTTTCTAATCTAACAGCTTCAAAAGCAACCCATCCCTCGTAGTTAATGTCTGTCAGTCTTGCATTCATTTCCTCCTTGCGAGTATTTGTTCCATTTATTCACCACTATTCCTCTTCAGCCGTCCAACTCATTCTTCATCTTTTCATTGCCTCCTGAGTGTCAGTGTGGTTCAGTTGGTACAACTTCCAAATCCTCCTCTGCGGGACATGAGCTCTTAATCTGTGCTGATGTCCTGGTACCACACTGAGGGAGTGCTGCACTGGCAGAGGCACCCAAATAAAACATTTACCCACTGATGGATGATAAACGATTGCATGGCACAGTTTGAACAGGAGCATGGAAAGCGTCCGAGCCAACATTCCTAAACTAACATGAAAAGCAGGTTAGCTGACAAGCCATCTCACTGCTTCTTGTGGGATGTTGGTGTATGCCAAAAGGCTGACACTTACACCATGACAATGGGTTTACTGAGTGTTCAACAATGGCTTGAAAAACACAAGGAAGGATTTGGTCTTTAGCTTCAAATTTCACCGTTTTGCACAATGGAGCAACCCCAATAGGAGATCAGATTCAATAATTCCACTGGGATAATATATGCTATTTTTTCTGTGGCAGTATTGGCTTTGATCCGTAATGATTAGGAACTGTCTCAGGACAGTAGGGCTGACCTACTCAGGACACCAGTGACATAAGGCAACACAACTTATGGCAGGAGCAGAGTTAGATAAGAATACCCCCTCAAGCCTCTTATTCAATTAGATCATGCCTGATCTGTACTTCAATTCTATTTCCCCATCTTTTCTCCATATTCCTTGACACCCTTACCCAACACTTCTATTAATGTCAGTCTTGAAAGCTCCTAATGTCCCCAAACATTCATAGCCTTAGAGGTGAGAATTACAGATTTTTGCCACTCAACGTGTACAAGAAGTTCTTCCTGATGCCATTACTGAACTACCTAGCTCCAATCTGAAGATTATGTTTTGTTGTTCTTGAATCTCTCAAATAGTTATCCGGTCTCTATCCTATTGAATCCTTTCACCATTTAAAAGGTAAATCATAATCTGAATTAAAGGAAACACAAGGCATGTTTTTACAACTTATTCATAGAATCCCTACAGTGCAGAGGGAGGCCATTCGGCCCATCGAGTCTGCACCAACCACAATCCCACCCAGGCCCCATCTCCGTAACCCTACATATTTACCCCACTAATCCCCTGATACTAGGGTCAATTTAGCATAGCCAATCAACCTAACCCACATATCTTTGGACTTTGTTTTCATCATCTTTTTATTCTACCATGGAATAGGAGCATCGTTGGCAAGACTAGAATTTGTTGTTGGTCCCCAATTGCCTTTGAGGAGGTAGTGAGCTGCCTTTGTGGATCTCTGCAGTCCATATGGTGAAGATACACCCATGGTGCTGCCAGGGAGGGAGTCCTAGGTTTGAGATCCAGTGACAGTAGAATCATAGAATCCTACAGTCCAGAAAGAGGCCATTCAGCCCATCGAGTCTGCACCAACCACAATTCCACCCAGGCACTACCCCCATATCCCTACATATTTACCCACTAATCCCTCTAACCTATGCATCCCAGGACACTATGGGGCAATTTTTAGAATAGCCAATCAACCTGGCCCGCACATCTTTGGACTGGAATCCTTTTACCATTTAACCATTTTAAAGTAACGGAACAGTGATATAGTTCCAAATCAGGATGGTGAGTGACTTGGAGGGGAATTTGCAGGTGTTTGTTGCCCTTCACCCTTAACCCTAGTGCATCAACACTGTACACCTTCCATGGCCAATATCTCCCTTTTGAGGTACAGTGCTCCCAGATGTAGTCTGTTCAGGCTCTCTAAGAATGGAGCATCACACGCATCCCCTTTGTATTCCAACCCTCATGCGACCGGGTCTGGATATAACTTTACCAGACCAAAATTATTGCAAAAGATTGATTCTTCAACAAGGATTTTCACAATTATAAAGATTCAAAGATCATCATTTTCATCAATCTAACAATTCAAATAAAGCTAGTGACAAGAAACAGGTGGTCTTATACAAAAGCTTCAGTTTTAGTTATGTGTGGATCCTACATCTGTAACCATGCTGCAGATCACTGCAATGTCCCAATTGCAAGCTCAATCAATGGACTTCCATTGGTGGAATTGCACAAATAAGCAGTTCTTCAGAGATATACCTTGTTTCATTGCTTCTAGAGTAATTTAAGGCAAGTCCATTCAAAATGGAGTTCTGAACACCCTAAATTTCATCCTCCCCTCCCTTCTGCACACATCTAAACATTGGTGGAGCATGACTAAGAATGGCACAAAATCACTGCTGAAGGTGATATGTCTTGTTGTGGGCACATGAACAGGTAAACTGCTTCCTTGTTGATTAAATGGAGCAAACCCCAAAGTTCCAGACTGTTCCCTTGTGTCTCTTGTGTGTAACCCTGAGACTAGGCATGATTCACTCTGCTGATTAACTTGTTTCTTTTGTCAAAGGAAGCCTCGAGGTAAGGCAATTAGGCCTGGGCTCATTGTTTTTGGTGGCTTAGTCATCCAGTTGACTAACCAGCAGATTCAAATCCCCCACACCACGGGAGGTTGTTGTGACTGAGTGAGCAGCTCCTTGATCACTGATTATGTTAACTGGCTGCAGACTGCAGTGTGTGCTACGCAGCAGGTTGAAGCAGCAAGTCTACCCTCAGGGTTGCTGACTTCAGACTTCGCAAACTTTTTAATGAAGGACTCTGGCAGAGCTTCCAGCCCTACAGTATGGGCTAGGGGCTCCCAAAATAAGTAAAACACAATGTTGCTTTTCACCCTGTAACACCAAACCCTGACAAAGATTGAAAATCCACCCAAAAACTTAAATGTAAATACAGATGGAACCTCCACTGTGCAACCTATTAATGATCTGATAAGACTCTGACCAGACTTTGTCTCACTATACACCTTCCAACTCCAGCTGCAATCTAACATGAAACAATCACATTGGGCGTCATTGTTTTGGGTGGCACGGTGGTGAGCACTGCTGCCTCACAGCGCCAGGGACCTGGGTTCAATTCCTGGCTTGGGTCACTGTCTGTGTGGAGTTTGTACATTCTCCCCGTGTCTGCGTAGGCTTCCTCCAGGTGTTCCGGTTTCCTCCCACAGTCCGAAAGATGCACGGGTTAGGTGGATTGGCCCTTAGTGTTGGGGGGTGGGGGGGATTAGCAGGGTAAATATGTGGGGTTACAGGGATAGGGTGGGATTGTTGTGGGCCGATGGGCCGAATGGCCTCCTTCAGTACTGTAGGGATTCTATAATCTATAATCTCAAAACCTCAGGAAGATTACATTCACAATGTTACTTAAATTGTACTATTTGCATTCCCAAATGTCAGAGATTTACCCCAGTGGGATAAGGACTTTCTTCATTATTGAACATGTTGTAAGTAGAAGCTAAAACCAGGATAAGCCACCATAGTTAAGATGCTGGACGGTCTCAGTGCATTCAATAACCAGGTCAAACATTACCATTGCCCAACAGACTGAGCTACTGAAAGCCATATTATTCAAAATGAAATGTTCCTATAATTCTCTAAATTGGTGAAAGGCTGAAAGGTAGAACATAAGTCATTTAGGGAATATGTGTTAGGAGTATTACACAAGAAATGTGTAGACCACACGGCCTGTCGAGCCTGCTCCGCCATTTAATACGATCCTGGCTGATCTTGGGTTTCCACTCCATTTTCCTACCCTCCTCCCCATAACCTTTAATTTTCAATACTTTTCACTGTCTGTTAATACATGTGACAATAATAAATCAAATCAAATTCTCCGAGAGACCAAAAATCTGTCTATCCCAACCTCAAATGTATTCAATGATGGAGCGTGCACATCCCTCTGGAGTACAGAATTGCAAAGATTCACAACCCTTTGAATGAAGAAATTTCTCCTCATCTCATCCTAAACAATCACCCCTTTACCCTGAGACTGTGTCCCCATGTTTTGGATTCCCCAACTAGCAGTAACAATCTCTGAGCACCCAGCCTACCAAGCCCCTTCAGAATTTTGTAGGAATTGCACTCCCTTGCAACGGGATGTATTAAATGCAGAATGCATGTAGTAAAACATCTACCTTTCAAGATTGTGTAACAATTGCATGCCTCTTTGCAGATATTTCAACGGTCAAACCTATGTTCACAGGGTTTTTGATACCTAGTGAAACCTATACTAGCTGGCAAGCTTCCCATTTCAATAACATCTACAACAAATACAGCTCCATTGATAAACTAATATCAGACATCATATAACAAAGGCTCTGATTAAGCAATAAAGTATTCATGCCTGATTTAAAGATTGCTAATATATATGTATGTATACCATGTGCCGTGGATGCAGCCTTTTAAGAGATTACAGGAATGAACACAGTCCTTGGACCACAAGCTGAACCCAGCAGTCAAGTACCAGCAATGCACAAAAGAATTCTCCCACATTCTGTTAAACCAAACAAGAAATTGACTCAACAAAGCCCCAGGTAAGCAGCAGGGGTGCACAATTCAGTTGACTGACAAGCTACACATTTACAGAGACATCATGAAAATCAAGCGGAGCTTATGTAGCTTTGCTTACAATACCAGGAAAAAAAGGCTTTTTAAAATCCATTCACAAGCTGAAAGCACAAACATGATTAAAACAATATGCAAAACAAAAACATGACTTTGTAAGGACAGTTCTTTAAGTTGACTCCCTGAGGCAGCCTGTGACAATTTTGACCAATCTTCAAACTCGGGTGCCATTTTTTCTTGGTGTTATTTTGAATTGATTTGGTTTCAATAGCCAAGGCATTTTTTAAAGTGAAGATAATCAGAGGCAACATTTTCACATCAAGACAGGTTGGATTTCAAAACCCTAAAGTCAATCTCACACAGAAATCCAATGGACCAAGAGCATGGATCCCACACTGTGACAAGGCTGTGTTAGGAAGCTGCTTATGGTGTAACCTTCAATTGTTTAAGACGCCATTTAGATATTTAATGTGATAAAATGTTTGCCTTCACCTCTGCGAATTTAAAATTAAAACTGGTCTTTTCATTAGGTTAGTAAAGTGGTAGCAATAGTGTTATAAATGGACACATTGTGCTGCACTTACTGGACACGGGATGCTTGTGGAATGATGCTTGGCCCAACAACCCCTCTCAAGGCCCTTTAATTATCCAACTTTCTGTCCTCCTCTCTGAATTACACCTTCCCTTGCTGGACTCTCAGCAGGCGTTTCCCAGGTGACCACTCTGCCTTTGCTACAACAACTCTGTCTTTGCCAAGTGCCTGAGGATATTCAACCATGAGGTAGTACTCTGGATAATTCTGGAGCATAGTAAGGAGGAGCAGAAACCCTGGCCCATTTCTCCATCTTTCATCCAAACCCACAGCAGTGGCCCTCTCCCCATGATGTCACTACAAAGGATGGAACCTGCGGTTTTCTAGTATGTAGATCTCAGCACAACAGAGGCCTTGCCACTGATCATCTGGGAAGCTGGCAGCTTGGCTTTTTACTGCGACACCTGTTCACAGGATTGAACCACATATCCTCATTGGTCATCCTCATATGTCATGCAAGTGCCAGCACGGGAACCGCAGTCATGGAAACCATCTTTAATCATTCTCAAACTTTATAGTTTCATCAAGATTAAGAAAGAAAATCTGCCTTTGTTCCCTTTCGAAGCTGAAAAGAAATTTGCTCAGCTTTATTTCAGACCTCTTAACATGCCCATTCCTCAAATCCAATCTCTAATGGTGAACGTCACCAAACTATTCAACTATGACACCAAACTGTCTTCACACACTGTGCCCTTCACCTCACCCTCTACATACTCCAAGTAGGGGTCATCAATTGTGATCATGAACAGGATTTTTGGCAACTTTCCCCTCCCTCCCCCTTCTCTCTACCCCAGTGGCAGTGAGGCCAATTCTAAAGGCCCAGCTGCAGCCCCAGACAAGACCAGCCACAACAGACCAGGGATCAAAAAGACCACCCTGCTCCCACCCATTTACCCAGTAGGATGTCAAAAGAACATTTACTGTAAACTGGATGGAGGCTGGCTGAAGCTTGCTTCCTACCCTGAGCTTACCAGAGAGAGCAGCACCTACTCTGAGAATTCAAGTAGGAGGACAACCAAATGGATTTCTGTGCAGTTCAGTGACTCTTTGATTTTATAAAATCCAAACCCGGAGCACTACAAGCAAATACTACACACTAGTCAACCTAGAGAGCTGCCCATTGTAGTTAAATACCTGTGCTATCTGCTGTCCTCCCAGAGGAACGGAGCTTTGAGGCGTGGACGATGCAACAGAGGCAGGTGGGAACCGTGGTCGCACAGCACGGGTCATAGAAGACATCATCTTTGAGGACAGAGGGACAACAGACAAGTAATCGCAAAACAAGAATGCAGTGCTGCAAGAATGAAAGGAAGCACACACGTCCCTATGTGGAATCACAACCTCCTGAATTGGGCAACTCAAAGCCACCTTCTATCACCCATTACAGATGAGGGAAAACAGTCATTGTGAACAGCCCCATAATCTAAAGGGCAAATTAAACAGGTTTAACTTTCTGTTTTTACCGGAATCAATTTATTTTTGTTTAAAATTGAAAAATCTAATTCATTTCAGTTCTTTTTTTTACTGGAAGGTGGGGAGGATTCAGTTTAAACCAGGGATTACAGATTGTATTGGATTCCTGTCCATTCATTAAACTTCTATAACAGTATTGTCCAATAGCACAGATGTGGGTACAGTGACACTGATTTAACCACATGCACTAATTTTGGTAGAAAACACCTTACACAAACTCTCATGATACATGTAAGCATAATTCACACTTCACTGAACATCTACTCCCATTCATTAACCAAACAAAATAAAGCACTCCACAATCAAAAAACCCATGCATTCTGCTTTTCAATCATCTCAATTGACCAACAAGCACACAAGATTAATGTTCACATGGTTACATCCTGGGAATGAGTATTGTGATCACTTGCCCAATGATTTTTTTGTCTACTACTATTAATTTACTGATCAGGCATGCAATTAGCCACATCTGGATTCCCAATGAGCCACACGTGCTGAGTGGAAAACGTATTGGACAACACTGACCCACAGCATACTGATAACTTGTGTGCTGCCTATTTGCTTTGCCCTTTTCCCAGAGGCACTGATGATATCTGGAGTACCAGGCCACCAGCACTACTCGGCCTCCGATACCTCAGCCAAATGGGCAATTCTGTGCCTATTTCTTGTTGGCTTGATTCTGGAGTTGACCGGATGCCATGAATGTTACCTGGGACCTGCCGTTTACAGACTGAAAACTGCCCCACCCCTCTTTAGTACTCAAGTCGTTCTGACTCCCATAGAAAAATAAACTAACTGACAATGTAAGCTTTAAAGTCAGCTGTTCTGCCAGAGGCCAGATATCAGATCAGTGGAACAATAGGGGACAACATTTCCCTATCATAGAATCACAGAATCCCACAGTGCAGAAGGAAGCCATTCAGCCCAGCAAGTCTGCACCAACTCTTACCCAGGCCCACCCTCCCCTTCCTATCCCCATAACCCCGTGCATTTACCAGACTAAAGGGCAATTTAGCATGGCCAATCCACCTAACCTACACATCTTTGGACACTAAGAGCAATTTAGCATGGCCAATCCACCTAACCTACACATCTTTGGACACTAAGAGCAATTTAGCATGACCAATCCACCTAACCACATCTTGCAGTTTCTTTTCTTTCTATTATGCACAATTATTCACCTGATCAGCCTTCAGTCCATGTCACTTTGAGTACATTTATGTCATAACATTTTGAAGGTGGATACAATCAAGATAACAGCCAATTAAATATGCTAAAATGATTTTTCTTCCCACCCCAAATCATTAAGATTTTTTATGGGACGTGTGTACTTCCAAAAAATAAAGTTTAAATTCAGCAATACTTAAAACAAAAGAGGCAGCTTGAGCAGAGACTGAAGGACAGAGGATCCAATGATTCCATTAGTTCACAGAAACATAGAGGCAGCCAGCAAAGGGCAATGGGAGGCGATTTAAACAGGAAGCATCACAACATGCACTGACTGACAGACAATACCTTGAAGAAACCAAGCAGATGAAGTTACCCTGCAAACCCACCAGCTGGTCAGTCTGCACACCAACACTATAAAACACATTTCAGCAACAGAGCATGTTCCACTGGCCTGACCAGCACCTAGTCATTAGTGTTACTGGGCGCTACCTGCTTGTGTATCTAACCAAGTCTCGGTAGCTTTCCTCAAGCCTGCCATGCATGTTAGGCGCGATATCTACTGCTGACAGTAAATTGGTCTTGGTTTTGTCCTATATGTTGCTGCTTTCTCTCCTTTCCAGCCGGATACTTTCTCACTGCATCTATTCATATTATGCAAAACCAGTACTAAGGAGATTTTGAGATACAGTTGCCATGGCAGCTCCTCATCCATCCTAAAAACAAATTATAACACTGACAAAAACTCCCCACAAGAATGCAATTTCCAGGAGTTAAAACAATGGACTTTGCCGTGGGTTGTTTCTTTGTCTGAAATTTCACTGACAAAGGAAATTACCAGTATATTTTACAAGGCCCATGCTGTCAGTAGTATTCAGTGCTGGTCCTTCACATCACATAGTTCCTATTGTCCTGTAACCATCTCCAACCCACTGGATCTTACCCATGCGTTTGCCCGAGCATGGCCATTCTTGGACTGAGAGCAGATGTGAAACAATGGGGTAACCACTTGCCATGCCCTCGAATGACCTTCAGTATCCATCACAAAGAGGATGAACTGCCGCAACCACCTCCCTGCTTACTGCCTACATCAGTCATTCATACGAAACAGATGAAATTAAAGACAAAATTCCTCAGCTCCAGTGTCTGTGACAGTCAGCAATAGTCCTGCATTTAAACAACGGGGGGAGAAAGACCATTTAGCGTCAGGGTAGAGGTGTATCTCAGCCCAACCATTCACTTGCAGTTCCAAGATCAGCTCCCTGGAGGGTTCATACCCAGGGCTGATGACATTTTTGGCCGTCATTGGTGAGTGAGAGCTCCACGGGATGGGGAGAGAAAGATCAAAGAGAGTGAACAAGAGACATACATGTGGAAAAAAATGATTAGATGTGTGTGAGGCACAGAAAGAATGGAATGTGTACTTACAGAAATGGCAAAAAAACTGAGAGAAGCAGACAGATCAGGTGGAAGACATGAGAGAGAAAAGGCATGAGAGGCTTAAAGAGAGCATAGGAGACATACAAAAGAGAGAAACAGAAAGAAGCAAAAAACTGAGGGAAAGCAGACAGGGTAATGAATGAAAATCAAAATGTGCAACAGGTATATAGAGAGAGGCAGAAGGAAATAATTTAATACAAAGATAGAGGGGCAAGACAAACGTTACAGAGCAGAAAGACCACTAGAGTCCTTACAGGTTGACAGAATTGTCGTTTTAACTGGTATCAACAGTGATATTAACAATATGACAGGAGATTTGCCTTTAAAGGATGCTGGAGCAAACGTTTACTCCAGAATCTCTCCGTTTTTAACCCTTCCACCACTGAACTCTTGGATACTTCATATCAGGAAACCTAGGTATATGGGAATCGACATCAATCAGTGAAAGGAAAGGAAACCAGGACTGGGCCTGAGTTGGAGAACTGGATGAAATGCATTGGAACTATATGAAACATGTAAAACTTCAAAGAATCAGAGCCTTAGGTACAACCCTTTTCAAGACCACACCCCCACACACTTCACACCAACATCACTCCAGGGAAATATATAATACTAATACATTTACTAAAAGAGGAAGAGTAGATGCAAGATCACTAGCATTTCCCACTTCTTGTAATAGCCACATCACCAAAGAATTGGTGTACCAGTGAGATGTTAAAAGGCCACATAATTGTCAAATCCTGTCACAGTGTTGTACTCTCTTGACAACATATCAGCTCTTAATTTTGAGCCCAATAATCCAAATCTTGTAAGGGCTCAGACCAAAAGTCCTGACAAATAACTCAAGGAACAAAGATATAGGGCACCTGGCACCTTCGAGTGGAAATGAGGCATGAACATGAAGACTCCCCGAACTGCTCAGCTAGTTCAGACAGAGTGACTGATACAGAACACAATTTAAGCAGTGTTGTCCCAACATATAATTATCTCCTCTGCTCCCAGGTTAGGGAGCATGAAAACTGCCCAAAGTTCTTATTCAGCACAGTGCTACACTTGCTGGTCCAGCCAGTGGAGGCTTCCAATGAGTCATTCTCATAACCTGACAATTCAATTCAAAGGCTCTTCCAGGAGATTGAAGAACTTTGGTAAGACTGAGACCTTTTCAGCTTTGGCTGTTGGTCACAGATCACATCAGAATTTCACACACTGCTGTTGCCAAACGCTGCATCATCGGCATAAATCTGGATTCTTAATACTGCTCAGTTCTAATTCCTCCGAACTGAATCCCATGTAGGCAATAGGTAGATGGAGCTCAACGTGGCAACAGTGCGAGGACATCCAAACCATCTACCACAAGAAGCAATTGCTGTTGGAGGTCATTTGCAAATTTCAACACTCAAGATTTTTTTGAGGAAAGGGCATTAGAGTTATGGAACCAGGTGGTAGATGGAGTTGGGAGATGGATAGCCATTATGCAGTTGAGGGGTTAAATGGCCTATCTCATTCCCATAAATAGCAAAAGCATTAAGTCTTATAGATCACCCCCTTCCAGATATGAAAATAAATTCACACTTCAGTGGATTTAGTCAAGGCAAATATTAACATTTGGTATTGTCAGTCTGCAGTGGAAATTTGCAGAGCTAGAAACATTGCCACCATTGCAATGTGGCACAGTGCCTGTGCAAGTCAGCTGGCAAGCACTGGGAATCACAGGTTCTTGGCCTGTTTGTGATTCTGATGGGTACATGAGTGCACGAGGCAAAACTCTGAGAACCAGGTCTTCCTTCAACATCGTAGAATCAACCAATGAGATAGTCATTACGTCCCCTTCCTCCCTGATCGCAGAACTGAAATGCTGAAGGTGTGTAGAAACCCATCCTGCCATGCAAATCAACAGCCCACCCTTGAAATTACTGTGCTTCAAATTGAAGCAGGAGTTCAGCTGTCTGCATTGAAATGTGGCCATAGGGACTATCTCAGTGCTTTCAGGATAGCTTGGACTGCCTGAATGGAAAGTTGATTCCAATAGAAGATCGTCAACCTTTGGTGCAAGGTGGGGGCTCATGTAGTGAATGCAGATTCTCTGCAAATGTTTACCAGCATTGGGACAAATTCCTGTCAGTGGCTGACACTGCAGCTTTTAACAGGTAAGGGGGTATCGTGAGACATGGCTCACAGTCACTGTGGTCTCCTGGATCTTGTTTTCAGCACATCTAGTGATCAATATAGAATTTCCTAGATTTATGTGCCCATGAATTAGCTTTTTTTCCCCAAATCTGACTTTTGCCTCTCCCAGGAGATTACTTGCCAGCTAGTGGTTAGGAGAGCCATTGGGGATTAAGGTGTTAAATTGTTCCACCCCAATCTGGCTGTATATTCTATATAACAGGATGTTGGTTTACTGAGAATAGTCACCTGTTGGATACTGGTTAACAATTCCACTGACTTCAGTCAGCAACATGTCTGCAATGTGCCCTCACTGAGGGTTGGATACTAATGTCGCACTCTGGTTCTTTACACATGCTGGAGGTGAGGTGAGGCAGGTCCACACTTTGATCGTGCTGCTGAAACATCTCAAATGCCAGCCAATCTGCTCAGAACTCGAGCCTCTGAGGGGTGCAGGAAAGACTGCACAACTTTTGTTCCTTGACTGCAATCCTCTGTTACAGGCATCAGCTACTGGACTGCATGCAGGACGAGATGATCGCACCCACAGCCCACTCAGTACAATGAGATTCTGGATGGTTTTAAATGCTCTTTGATCCACATTGACTTCTGAGTGTAGGGAATGCAAGGGGCCAATGTAGAACATTCAGCTACAATGGTTACTTTTGTATGTCTGGCACTCAAATGCTAACAGAACCAGGATGGGTAAGCAATACTGCACCCATTATCCAGGCTTCAATGGCCAGCAACACAGTAGAACGATGGATAACATGAGCACAATCTTCAGTTGTATAGCTCAGTAAAAAAAAATTGACATTCGAGTGTTTACTGCAAGTAAGGCTCCATTACCCAGTTATGACTCCAGCTTGGGACTAATTGTGACTGTTTTCCTTAGCATGGGATTTTCTGTGCTGAAATTCATCCAAAGAATGTACCAGACAGCTGTGTAAAGAGAACAATTTCCACACATACGTTGTGCCTTTTTCATCTAAACAAAATAGGTGACCATCATTCCCTGATTCATTCCTCAGGGCAATGCCTTGACCAATCAGAATCAACCAGCCTGGTTGGGATTTAAACAAAGCTTGGCAGTTAACTGTCAGTTATCAGTAAACTGCTGCATTCTCCATGGCAACGCCTCTACCAATCAGAGTCCACTTGCCAACCAATCAATACTCTCTTCTCATGCAGTATGAATTGTTTTTTTACAATTTGGTATTCTTGCAAATTGTTCTGATGAAGATGAAGAGTGTCAACATGTGTCTGCTTTCAGCAATAATTAACTTCTCAATACGGAGATGTCTGGTGCAATTTATCAGAGTAGGCTTCCATAAGTGTTGCTGGAGAAGATTCTAGCCAGCCACCTTAGTTGTGCTTCACATTAGAAGCCATGTTTACTAAGTGGTAAAGAGCTCCCTTAAATGCTCCTATCAAAGGGAAAGGTTTGAACCTTAAGCCCCCCCGAGACAACATCGTTTTGCCTGGGACCTCTCTTTTGAGGGCCGAGGTTCGCAAAGAACAAGAACTCCCTCCCCAGTTCCTCACCCGCCTCAACGAAAGAAACACTACCGGTAGCTTGCCAAAAATATCCATCTGCCTTGGGACCCTATGCAGAGGCACTGAAGTTCATCCCAGCTTTAGAAGGTGCACTAGCTGCAGTTTTATGAGATGGACTGCCTGAGCCCGAAAGAACATTGTTCCCTGAATGAATCACAAGTGTCTCCTCCTGGCTGCAGGTCTATAGTGGAATTGAATTGGGTCAAAACTGTATCTAGAGCCAATAATTTTGGTTAGAATATTTGTTTTAAATTTGTTCACAGGATGTGAGCATCATTGGCCAGCATTTATTGCCCACCCCTAATTGCCCTGGAAAAGGTGGTAGTGAGCTGCCTTCTTAAAACGCTGCAGTCCATGTGTTGTAGGAACACCCACAGTACTGAAATGTTGCAGAAATGTGCATTAGTGGTCACCTGATATTGGTTGATGACTGCCCAGTGGGCAAACTTGAGGGTTGGGGTGACTTATCACAAATGCCATCTGCATCAAAGATCACAGACTCGTCCTTTCTCATCAGAGGCTGTGCAGAATCTAGAGGTATCCCTGTCAATCTGAAGCCATGCCAGGTAGGACTGCTTCTTTGCAAACTGCACAGTCTCAGGCAGTGTCATGAGAATCACAAGGGATTAAAAGCAGCAGCTCTGGTTGGTAAAGTTTACAGTTTTGAGCTGTGACATTGGATGCCAAACCTGAGCAAGATCACAGTTGCCCAAGTACTGAATGCAGTTCTGGAGTTCACACTGTAGGGAAAATACTGAGGCCGTAGAGAGGGTACTACATAGATTCACCTGCTAATGAGGAAAAAAGCTTGAAAAAATTGAGTTGCTTTCATTGTAACAGAGGAAACTACAGAGTGATTTGATTGGGATGTTCAAAATTATGAAGGAACAAGACAGGATAGAAAGAAATAGGCTATTTCTTGCTGTCAAGAACAAGGGTCATAGGTATATGACTAAGTGAAAAATCATGAACCAGGGAGCAGATAGAAATTATTTTGGGTGGGGTGCAGAGAGATGTGAATGAGTGTAAATTGAGAGGTGGATACTCAGCGAGATATTGTATCCTCGTGCATCAGTCACTGAAAGTAAGCGTGCAGGTACAGCAGGCAGTAAAGACGACAAATGGTTTATTGGCCTTCACAGCGAGAGGATTTGAGTATAGGGATAGGGATGTTTTACTGCACAGGGGAGGCAATGGCCTAGTGGTATTATGGCTAGATTATTAACCCAGAAACTCAGCTAATGTTCTAGGGACCCGGGTTCAAATCCCACCATGATTTGGTGGAATTTGAATTCAATAAAAAATATCTGGAATTAAGAATCTATTGATGACCATGAAACCATTGTCGATTGTCAGAAAAACCGATCTGGTTCACTAATGTCCTTTAGGGAAGGAAATCTGCTCTCCTTACCCAGTCTGGCCTACATGTGACTCCAGAGCCACAGCCTACATGTGACTCCAGAGCCACTCTCAACTACCCTCGGGCTACTAGAGATGGGCAATAAATGCTGGCCAGCCAGCAACACCCATGTCCCACGAATGAATAAAAGCAACTGTAGAGGGCATTGGTGATTTCATTTACTATTGTCACAAGTATTGGTATACAATGAAAAGTATTGTTTTTCGCACTATACAGCCAAAGCATACCATTCATAGAGTACATAGGGGAGAAGGAGAGGGTGCAGAATATAGTGTTACAGTCACAGGTAGGGCGTGGAGGGTGAGGCCACACTTGGGAGTATTGCGTGCAGTTTTGGTGTCCTTATCTGAGGATGGATGTTCTTCCTATGGAGGGAGTGCAGCAATAGTTTACCGGGCTGATTGCTGGGATGGCACAACTGTCTTATGAGGAGAGACAGTCGGATTATATTCACTTGAAGTTTAGAAGAGTGAGGGGGATCACAGGGTAGAGTCAGAAAGAATGTTCCCTATGGTGGGGGAGTCCAGAACTAGGAGTCACAGTTTGAGGATAAGGGATAAGTCTTTTAGGACTGAGGTGAGGAGAAATTTCTTCACCCAGAGAGTGGCGAATCTGCAGAATTCACTACCACAGACAGTAGTAGAGGCCAAAACGTGTGATTTCAAGAAGGAATGATATAGTTCTTGGGGCTAAAGGGATCAAGGGATATGGGAGTAAGGCAGGATCAGGGTATTGAATTTGATGATCAGCCGTGATCATAATGAATGGCAAAGCAGGCTCAAAGGGACAAATTGCCTACTCTTGCTTTTATTGTCCGTGTATGTGAGGCTTTGGAATACATCACCAGAGTTAGTGACCGAATCAGAAACCATGTCAAAAGTTAAGATTAGATTAGATAACCAGCAAAGGGAAGGGGAGTAAGGGATATGGGGATAAGCAGCACATGTCAGATGGAAGATTAACATTTACGGATTGGTTGGGTTGAATTGTCTCTGTTTCTCTGTTGTCAGGGAGTATCGCACTGAGGTAGTGAATCAGCCACGATCATATTGAATGACAAAGCAGACACGAAGGGCTGAATGACCGACTCCTGCCCCCATTTTATCTCTGTAACCTGTGTAATTCTACATATGCAGCCCAGGGTGGTTGGCAGGATGCACACACCAACTGAGCTTTCAGAGGGCTAACCATCCACTGCAAAGGTGCAAATCAAACAGTAAAAATTGCACTTTCCTCACTTCCTTGTGTAAGTGATGCTGCAGTTAGTTATTATCAAAATCCCTACTGTTGAAATTAAGTTTCCAAATCAGCAATGGACCTCTGAAATCTATCCCTGAGCCCACTTCTTCTCCGTGGCCAGTTCTAGATTTCGCAAGAGTTTGAAAACTTCTACCAGAAACAATTAGAAAATGAACTCAAGGTCATGTTTCTGCACAAAACTGGTTTATCCAGGCCACGAAATGAGTGATGTCTACACATTATATCTCAATCATTCCAGATACAATTAAAGCTGGATACTTGCAACAATTAAATTCTGTAGCTGCAAAGAATACTTGCAGCTGGGGGGGAAAAGAATTGGGTTTAGGGTTAATTTATTATCGTATTATTGAGAAGCAGCTTCCTTTATAAATGCGTGCAATTAACCTTGACAACAACCCTGCAGAGGGGAAAGGAGTCCACTAGAAATCCTACAACATGCTGATCAACTCATGCAGTGATGGCCGGCCGGCACTCACTTATCACTTTTCTTACCTGCCCTCCTGCTCCCATTTGTACTTGAGCCTGAGCCTGGGCCTGGGCCTGAGCCTGGGCCTGTGCCTGTGCCTGAGCCTGGGCTTGGGCTTGGGCCTGGGCCTGGGCCTGAGCTTGAGCTTGAGCTTGAGCCTGGGCCTGGGCCTGGGCCTGGGCTTGAGCCTGGGCCTGGGCTTGAGCCTGGGCCTGAGCTTGAGCCTGGGCCTGGGCCTGAGCCTGAGCCTGAGCCTGGGCCTGTGCTTGAGCCTGGGCCTGGGCCTGGGCTTGAGCCTGAGCTTGAGCCTGAGCCTGGGCTTGAGCCTGAGCCTGAGCCTGAGCCTGAGCCATCTGGCCCTGAGGAAACTGCGAACGGACCTGAAAGAAAAGAAGCATAGAGGTTAATCAATTCGATTTGTATCTGGATCACATACATTTTCTATTAATGCGCTTCAGTGATTTAATAATGTTAAAGATGTGCAGGTTAGGTTGATTGGCCATGCTAAAAATTGCTCTTAGTGTC
Source organism: Mustelus asterias (assembly GCF_964213995.1). Lineage (NCBI taxonomy): Eukaryota > Metazoa > Chordata > Chondrichthyes > Carcharhiniformes > Triakidae > Mustelus > Mustelus asterias. The sequence continues at coordinate 53,805,190 of NC_135813.1, read as the reverse complement.
CTGAGGTGCGTAGGTTAGAGGGATTAGTGGGTAAATATGTAGGGATATGGGGTAGGGCCTGGGTGGGATTGTGGTCGGTGCAGACTCGATGGGTCGAATGGCCTCTTTCTGTACTGTTGGGTTTCTATGATTCTATGAGATCAAGTGATCAATGCAGTATCAATGCCCAGATAGGCTATCCATCAGGAGGAAATTTAACACACAAATATTGGTAGCCAGAGCACACTGATTTAAAAGAAAAGCCATCAAAACCATAGGTGAGATGAAAATGATTTATTTTCATACAGTAATGGAACACACAGCTTGAACGAGTGGTGGAAGTAGCTTCAGGAATAACTTTCAAAAGGAAATTGGATAAATCCTTTAAGGGAAAACTTGCAGGGATATGGTGAAAGGGCACTAGCATGGGACTAATCAGATACATCTTTTAAAAAGCCAGCGGACCGTATGGTCTACTTTTGTGGTCTACAATTCTATGACAAGCCCTCCAACCAAGTCAAATCATGTGTGTTGAATTTACCAGTTGAAGACAAATGGGTAAGGCCCAGAAGTTTAAATGAAGACTCGTTCTGTTGGCTTGGCAGGAGTTTGAAGCAAGACCACAACGCACATTATGTGACTGTACTACTAATGGTGTGCAACAAGCTCAAAGTGAGGGAACTCTAAATATAAGGTTGAGAATAAATTGCTATTTCCAGAAATAAAGACAGAACATTACTTTCAGCACCTACTGGCCCCTGACATACTGCTAGAAATTTTCACAAGTGCGTAAGTTGGGTTTTACCAATAGGACAGCAGAGTGCTGGTTTCAATCAAGTTACCCCTCCTATATTGCAGGCAGGGATAGTGCCCTGAGCCAGGGGTTCACTATAAGCCGGCTCCATTCCGCACTATGGTTAAATGGAAAGGCCACAGTGTCTTGTTTGAAACCTGGCTTATCGACAAGTGTGGCACATGCCAGGCCCCAGATGGATGAAAAGGCCTTGAAAACTATCCACAGCTGACCTGCAAATAACCACTCAGCTACTTACCAATTACTTAAGTTGGAACTAATCGGGTGGGGGGAGGGGTGCGCAGAAATCAATAGTACGGATTGGAAAAATTGACATTATTTTCCTATTCTCCTTAGGGCAAGGAAGATTATGGGAAGATTTAACAAAGATTAAAATCATGAAGAGTTTTGAGACGGCAAATAAGGAGAAACTGTTTTCATTGGTTGGAGTGGTGGTAAGAGGGCACACATTTAAGAAAATAGGCAAAAAAAACCCAGAGGGAAGGAGAAGAGAAATATTTTTCCACAGCAAATTGTTGTGATGTCTACTGCATTGCCTGGAAGGATGGTGGTATCAGATTCAACAAAACCTTTAAAAGGGAATTCTTATTTGAAAATAAATACTCCCAGGGCCATGGGAAAAGAGTCAGGGAATGACTAATTAAGTAGCTCTTCAGAATACACAGGTACAATGGGGTCATGTAGCATCCAACATTCAGTGATTTCTCACGTCACAATTAAAGTTGGCAACACTCACAACAGTCTGGAAACACAGAGGCATGTGAACAGGAATAAGCCATTTAATTCTCGAGACTGTTCCACCTTTCAATGAGATTGTGGCTGATCTGTGACCTAGCTCCATGTATCTGCCTTTGCCTCTTATCTATTAATACCTTAGGGTTAACAAAAATCAATCAATTTCAAGGTTAAAATCGAACTGGTATTTGCAGAAGAGTTCCAAACTTCTGTCATTCTTTATATGTAAACGTGTTTCCTAAATTTCACTCCTAAAAGGTCTGCCTCTCACCGCCCAGCCTCTCCAACAATGGAAATAATTCCTCCCCATCTGGTCCCCTTAATATCTTCAAAACATTTATCAAATGATCCCTTAAACCTTCTAAATTCCAGGGAATATACCTCTAGTTTATGCCATCGCTCCTTGTAATTTAACCCTTGGGGGGTTCAGACATTATTCAAGTAGATCGTCTCTGTACGCATTCTATTGCATCCATCCCAAGATCTTTTCACCACTTGTAAAATATCCAGTTTTATCCCTGCTTAGGTCCAAAGTGGATGACTTTACATTTACCTATATTGAAATCCATTTGCCACAGTTTTGCCCACTCACTTAATTGAGCAATGTCTTTTTATATTTTTATGCTTCCAGACACACAGCTCACAATGCCGTCTATCTTTGCGACAGCAGCAATTTTGGATATATGGTTTCCAATCCCATCAGCTAAGTCATTAGTAAATATGTTGCATTGGTGAGATTCCAACAAAGGTCCTTGAGGGGCACCATTATGCATCATCCCTACTCTCAGTGTATCCTGTCTTTTAGCCAATTTCCTAAACAGGTCGATAATTTGCCTTCAAATCCATGGGTTTCATCTTGAACTAACAACTTTCCAGAAGGAATTTATAAAATGTTTTCTTAAAATCAACATAAACAACACCAAAACTCATTCGTGTACGCACTACTTTAGTTGCCTCTTCTAAAAATTTTACCAGTTTCATCAGGCCTGACCTACCCGTTACAAATTCATGCTGGCTATGATCAGCTAAAAGGTTTCAAATGCTCAGGCAACCTATTCTTAATTACAGAACAAGCAATTTCCCAAAAATAGACATTACGCTAATAGATTTACAGTTCACTGGTTACCCTCTCTCACCAATCACAAGTAACTTTCCAATCCAAACAACGCCTCGCAAATCGAGAGAATTTTGAGGATTATAGTTACGGTATCTGCAATGTTCTCACCTACTTTCTTTAAACTGGGGGAGAAACCATTTGGTCCTTGGGATTTGTCACTCTAAATGATTTTACTATCTTCATTGTTGTTATTTTGCTTACAACAATTTGAATGCGTCCTGATTCAGTATGTTTCCTTGGATGTGTGGCATACTGACCCTCATTCTCTACTGTAAATACTGATGCTAATAAATTATTCAGCATACAATAAAGTTGTGTCAGGTCGGAGAGTGTTGGTATTGCTACAAATGCTTGTGCTCTTCTGACATGAAAGGGAAATATCTCTCTCTCTCTCTCTTCCTCTGGCACCACAACTAGGACAAGAGACTCCAATCTGTATCAATGACTTGGATGAAGGGCCGAAAGTATGGCAGCTAAATTTGCTGATGACATCAAGATAGACAGTGAATTAAGTTGTCAAGTGGAGGTAAAGGGTCTGCAAAAAGATATAGACAGGGTAAATGAGTGGGCAAAAATTGGCAGATGGAGTATAATGTGGAAAGATGTGAACTTCTCTATTTTGGCAGGAAGAATAGATAAGGAGCAAACTATTTAAAGTTTGAAACATGCAGAAGTCAGTGGTATAGAGGGATCTGGGTGTCCCGGTACATGAATCACAAAGTTAATAAGCAGGTACAGCAAGTGATTAGGAAGGTAAATGGAATATTGATGTTTATTGCAAGGAGAATGAAATATAAAAATAGGGAAGTTTTACTGCAGCTGTACAGGGCCTTGGTGAGACCACATCTAGAATGCTGTGTGGAGTTTGGTCTCCTTATTTAACAAAACATATAATTGCATTGTAAGCAATTCAGAGAAGGTTCACTTGACTCATTCCTGGGAGGAAGGGCTTATCTTATGAAGAACGGTTGGACAGATTGGGCTTATATCCATTTGCAGTTTGAAAAACAAGATGTGAACTTATTGAGACATACAAGATCTTGAGGGGACTTGATAGAGTGGATACATGGAGGATGTTTTCACTTGTGGGCGAGGCGAGAAGCAGGGGAAACAGTTTTAAAATTACAGGTCTCACTTTTAAGACAGATGATTGTTTTCTCCTAAGTCTGTGGAATTCTCTTGCTCAGAAAGCAGTGGAGGCTGGGTCATCGAATATATTCAAGGTCAAGTTGGAAAGATTTTTGATAGGCATGGGAGTCAGGGCTAGAGGGTGGGGCCATTGGAGTTGAGACTCCAATCAGATCAGGATCTCATCAAACGGTGGAATAGACTCAATAGGCTAAGTGGCCTACTTCCGCTCCAATGTTCCTAGTTGATGTGTTCCTCTACCCAATGCCAAAGGAGGAGAGGCTGTGTACCTGGTGCAGGGGTTGAAGCTTGATCGGTGGCTGCTGCTGTGTTAAGGGTGAAGACATGGAAACTGGGCCCGACATCTGGCCCGGAACCTGAGCTACCATGGGTTGCGACTGGGACTGAGGCGCCAGCTGTGACTGCGGCTGAGACTGCAGCTGCTGAAGTTGCTGCAGTTGGATCTGTTGCTGCTGGATCATCCTCTGCAACAGTTAGAAGAAAAACATCTTTATATTACACTTGTTCAGAAAATCCAAACAGGTGCATTGTTACATTAGTGACAGATTTATTTACATCCAGCAATACTGCACTCAAGTGTTATGCAGTGACAGACCCAGATACACTGTACCCCAGTTTTATACAGTGACATGTGTGCCCAACAATACAGTAAAGTTAAAAGTTTATTTATTAGTCATAAGTAAGGCTTACATTAATACTGCAATGAAGTTACTGCGAAATTCCCCTAGTCACCATACTCTGGCGCCTGTTCAGGTCAATGCACCGAACCAGCATGTCTTTCAGATTGCGGGAGGAAACTGGAACACCCGGAGGAAACCCACGCAGACACGGGGAGAACGTGCAGACTCCACACAGACAGTGACCCAAGCCAGAAATTGAACCTGGGTCCCTGGCGCTGTGAGGCAGCAGTGCTAACCACTGTGCCACCCCTCTAGTCTCTACTCTAATACTCCAGTCTATACAAACCTTTTCCCAGAAAATCCCCTCCCCATGTGCAACCACAACTTAGCTTTAGATAAGATTTTCATTAAATGCCACATAATGTGCTGGAAATACTCAGCTGGACATGTGGTAAAATAAACGGAGTTAACTTTTCATATCGGTGGAAAAAGTCAGAGATGTGTAAAGGAAAAGGGAGGTTGGGGGATCAGGGTAAGGGTCGGAGAGAGGTTTTAAGTTTATTTATTAGTGTCACAAGTAGGCTTACATTAACACTGCAATGAAGTTACTGTGAAAATCCCCTAGTCACCACACTCCGGCGCCTGTTCGGGTACACCGAGGGAGAATTTAACATGGCCAATGCACCTAATCAGCATGTCTTTCGGACTGTGGGAGGAAACCGGAGCACCCAGTGGAAACTCATGCAGACACGGGGAGAACGTGCAGACTCTACACAGACAGTGACTCACACCGGGAATCGAACCTGAGTCCCTGGTGCTGTGAGGCAGCAGTGCTAACCACTGTACCACCAAGGGGGTAAAAGAGATGATTTGAGATAGGGTAGAAAGCAAGTGACAGATGGATTGATGGTGCAAGGCAAATGGAGATGGGAATGGAACAAGTTGTACAGCCTGTTGACACCCACACAGCCTTTTTTAAATTCATTCATGGGACGTAGGTGTCGCTGGCTGGACCAGCATTTATTGCCCATCCCTAGTTGCCCTTGAACTGGGTGTATTTCAGCGGGCATTTTAAAAGTAAATTAAATTGTTGCGTGTCTGGAGTCACATGTAGACCAGACCAGGTAAGGATGACAGATTTCCTTCCCTAAAAGGTATTAGTGAACCAGATGGGTTTATCCAATAATCCACAACGGTTTCATGGTCATCATTAGGCTTTGTTAACTTTGATTTTAATTGAATTCAAATTTCACCATCTGCCATGGTGGATTCGAACCTCGGTTCCCAGGACATAACCACTTTGCCATCACCTCCCCCAGCACTCACACGGGTACACAGCCTGGCCATTCAGGCTAGGGACCTTGCCTCAGTAAATTCAGAACAGGAGGGTAAAATATTGTTTCTGTACAGCTGTGCTGCAGTGCCCTGCCTCTGGTACTGGGGATTGAATTCATGTACAATGTAGTCCTTTACCTGCTGCTGTTGTTGTTGCTGCTGGTGCATCTGTAGTTTCATTATCTGCTGTGCCTGGAACTGTTGTTGCTGCTGCTGCTGCTGTTGTTGCTGCTGCTGTTGCTGCTGCACTACTTGCTGGGCTTGGAATTGTTGCTGCTGTTGCTGCTGTTGTTGCTGGGCAATCTGCTGCATCTGTAACTGGGCTGGAGGATTGGATTAATAAAAGAATACCATTAACTTCAAACCCCGTCGCTCAAAGTGTGAGCTTGGCCCAGGACCCAGTCGGTTCCTTCACAGAGGCAAAGTGCATCTCACACAATTCACAAGAGGTCATATGGCAGGAATCTAACAAGGCCAAAATTCACCGAGTTTGCAGAAGTTCCACGTACAGGGAATCTTGTACTTAATTGGTGCAAACCTGGTCATTCACATAACACACAGATCCCTGTGCTCATCACACTGGATAAACCATAGTGAGCTACTTGCTGGACACTGCACCAAGTGTAGTAAATGCCACATGACTAGAGATATGCTTGTGTTACTTTTCCTCTAATATCCACATTTAAAAGATTTTATGGTAAAACAAACTAACATTCACAAATGGGTTTGAATCTAAACATGAAAGCTGAATTGTCATAAGAACCCAAGCATGGAGATGGGAACCTGGTACCCCGACCTGAGCTATATGTGACTCCAGTCCTAAAGTGTGATTGACTCAAATGCTTAGCAAGCCACTCAGTCATAAAATCATTTGAGGCTAAGCCAAGGGAACTCCAATGATTGATCAATGTTCCCTCGTTACCAGCACCACACTAAAAATCAACTTCCTGGTCCTCAACCTTTATCTGCACTATTTCTAAACATTAATGTCCACTGCAATATCCCAGCAAATCAATGATAAAGAGAGTCTGAAACTAGGGACCAAAACTAGTCTCAGGAGAAGGGGTCAGCTGTTTAGGACTGTGATACAGAAACTTCCTTTGTTCGGGTTATGAATCTTTGGAATTCTCTGCCACAGAGGACTGCAGCTGCACAGTCAAAACTGCTGTCTCACAGCGCCAGGGACAAAGATTCGATTCCCGGCTTGGATCACTGTCTGTGTGGAGTTTGCACATTCTCCCCGTGTCTGCGTGGGTTTCCTCTGGGTGCTCCGATTTCCTCCCACAGTCCAAAGATGTGCTGGTTAGGTGGATTGCTAAATTCTTCCTCAGTGTACCCGAACAGGCGCCGGACTATGGCGACATGGGGATTTTCATAGTAACTTCATTGCAGTGTGAATGTAAGTCTACTGGTGACTAATAAATAAACTTTTAGATTCCTGAAATAAAGGGCAACCAAGGGATACAGGATAAAAGCAAATTACCGTGGATGCTGGAATCTGAAACAAAACAGAGAATGTTGGAAAATCTCAGCGGGTCTGACAGTATCTGTGGAGAGAGAATAGAGCCAACGTTTCGAGTCTAGGTGATGCTATGTCAGAGCTGGGGACACGGGAATCGGTTGGGTGAGTGGAGTTGAGGTCCATGGCCATACTGAATGGTGGAAGAACAAGTTTGAACGGTTGTGTGACATCCTATGTTATGTTGAAGAAAAGCCTCTGTATAATTAAGAAGTGATGGCCTGAAGCTGATCAGCTTCCATACACTTGCAAACAAGATTTGAAGATGGTGCACACTGATATTGACAACTGGGAGACAGTCGCTGATGACCATGATCTCCAGAAGCTAACTATTTGGAGGGACATTGGTAGATGCAAGTAGAAACTAAAAGCTCATCTGGCTAATAAGAGGACCCAGAGAAAAGAGAGGCCAGTATAAATTGTCAGCCCACTGTCTTCCTGTGCAGCAAGTGTAGCAGAGGTAGCCAGGCTACAGCAAGGCTCCTATGCGACTGAGCTGATCACCATGGCACAAACCAACATCTTATGAGAAGGGAGACGGTCTTTCCAAATGTTGCTCAAACCACAGAGGTTAAATTATATTGGGCAGATAAGTGGCAGATGGAATTTAACCCTGAAAAGTGTGAGGTGATACACTTTGAAAGGAGTAATTTGGCAAGAAAGTATTCAATGAATGGCATTACACTAGGAAGTTCTGTGGAACAAAGAGAACTTGGCGTGTTTATCCACAGATCTCTGAAGACGGAAGGGCATGTTAGTAGGGTGGTGAGAAAGGCATGTGGGACGCTTGCTTTTATCAATCGAGGTATAGATTACAAAAGCAGTGAAATCTTGTTGGAGTTGTATAGAACTTTGGTGAGGCCACAGCTAGAGTACTGTGTGCAGTTCTGGTCGCCACATTATCGGAAGGATGTGATTGCACTGGATGGGGTGAAGAGGAGATTCGCCAGAATGCTGCCTGGGATGGAACATTTAAGTTATGAAGAGAGGTTGGAGAGGCTTGGGTTGTTTTCGTTGGAGCAGAGAAGACTGAGTGGCGACCTGATCGAGGTGTACAAGATTATGAGAGACATGGACAGAGTGGATAAGGAGCAGCTGTTCCCCTTAGTTGAAGGATCAGTCACGAGGGGACATAGGTTCAAGGTGAGGAGCAAGAGGTTTAGGGGGATGTGAGGAAAAACCTTTTTACCCAGAAGGTGGTGACAGTCTGGAATGTGCTGCCTGGGAGGGTGGTAGAGACGAGTTGCCTCACATCCTTTAAAAAGTATCTAGATGAGCACTTGGCACGTCATAACATTCAGGGCTATGGATCCAGTGCTGGCAGATGAGATTAGGTGGGAGCTCACGTGTTTCTAATGTGTCGGTGCGGACTCGATGCGCCTCTTCCGCGCTGTATGATTCTATTCTATGTTTCTATATCATAGCGATAATGGAGAACTGGCTCAAAGGGAGACAAGGGCAGAATCTATTTAGTTAGTTAAGATACATTGGACATACCATTACACAAATGAAAGCTTTGTCTGGGCCATCGACTAATGGAAATGATATAGAGGATCAAGTATGCAAGGAAATTACAAAGAAGTGCAAAAACTATAGAATAGTTATATCCTAATGCAGACTGGATTGTAATAGTGTAAATAGGGCCCCTATAAAGAAATGATCCAGGTATAGTTACAGAATCCCATAAGGGGGAAAGTTGGGGCAACCAAATCCAGATCTCACTGGAGTGAGGGGTTAGGATCTGGAACGACTCTCCGGAGGGTGTGACTGAGACACATTCAATTGTCACTTCCAAAAGGGAATTGAATAAGCACTGGGAATTGGCTTTACATCTGAAGAGAAAATATTTGCAGGGTTATGGGAGAAAAGGGGACAGAGGAGTGGAAGTAGCTCAGTTACCCTTGGGAAGAGCCAGCACAAACACGTTGGCTAAATGGTCTTCTTCTGTGCCGGAACCATTCTGTGATTCCATCCCAGAGTCTTCCTCCTCCAGCCAGTTAAAGTTTGTGCAGGGACATACAATTGGTCAACTGAGTTAAATGTGGAGAAATGTTAACCATAAAATAAGCAGTCAAAGGGAGCTTCATAACTCCTAACTGAGTGGAGAGCCTGAGATCTTGAGGTGTCAAGACGTAGATCATTAAACGGTGCAAACACATGTAGGTAACATGGGTTTACATTTGTGACATCAAGTGCAACAGTAAAGAGTTCAATGAAACACTAGTTGGGCTGCAGTTAAAGTAAAGTAAAGTTTATTTATTTGTCACAAATAAGGCTTACATTAACACTGCAATGAAGTTACTGTGAAATTCCCCGAGTCGCCACAGTCTGGCACTTGTTCGGGTCAATGCACCTATCCAGCATGTCTTTCAGAATGTGGGAGGAAACCGGGGCACCCGGAGGAAACCCACACAGACATGGGGAACATGCAAACTCCACACAGACAGAGACCCAAGCCGGGAATTGAAGCCGAGTCCCTAGCGCTGTGAAGCAGCAGTGCTAACCACTGTGCTACCATGCCGCCCCACAGTTGGAGTATTGTTTGCAGTTCTGGACACATTATAGGAATGATATGAGAGAAATAGGCAAGCAAATATCCACCAAGTGGGAGAGAAGCCAATAATGCCAAGAAGTCTCCCATTTAAGATGGAGATGAGAAATTTCTTCTCTCAGAGGCTCAGTGTTTGGAATTTTCTTCCCCAGCAAGCAGTGGAGGCTGGGTTATTGAACATATTCAAGGCTGAACTGGGAAGACTTTTGCTCGATAAGAGAGTCAAGAGTTATGGTGAGAGGCAGCCAAGTGCATTTAAGGCCACGATCAGATCAGCCATGATTCTACTGAATAGCACAGCAGCCTTGATGGGTTAAATGGTCTACCCCTGCTCTTAATTTGAGGTTAAAAAAATAAAATGCAAAAAAAGCCTATTGAAATGTGTAAAATTACGGGCAGTTTGAGAGGGTTGATGGAGATAATGTAATTCAGTGGTGCATAAAAGCTTTCAAAAGGTGTTTGCCAAAGTGCTAAAATAGCAACACTGAAGACAATGGGCTTAAAAGAGCAGTTCACTGCATGGATATGAAATTGGTTCAGGGACAGAAACTTTGAGTGAATGTTATTCAGACTGGAGAGTAATATTCAGTACAGGGGGAGATTAGGACCACTGCTACTTACAATAAATGTTAATGGCTTGGACTTGGCTATATGGTGTATAATTTCAAAATTTGCAGATCATCTGAAACTCAAATGTAGTAAACAATGAAAAGGATGGTAAAAGGATCATTTCAAGAAGACATAGACTGGTAATATGGGCAGATACATGAATTTTAATGCAGACAAGTCTGAGGTGATGCATTTTGGTAGGGTAGGAAGAACAAGGAGGCATTATAAATTGTGTAATTTTAAAATTGATGATGCACACATAGAGAGACCAAGGGCTATTTGAACATGACAGGACAAAAGTTAAGAAGTTTTTAAAAAGTCATTTGGGATACTAGTCCCTATTAATAGAGGAACTGATGTAAAACCAAGGAAGTTATGCTAAATTGCTATAAAATCTCTCACAAGCTTCAGCTGGACTGCTGTCTGCTATTCAAGGCATTACACTTTAGGAAGGATGCCATGGTTTTGAAGACAGTACATAAGAGACTCATTAGCGAGGTACCAGGGATGAGGAATTCATGTGGACAAACAAGATAAGGCTGGGTTTTGCACTTTACAAAACAGAGAAGTTTGCAAAGAGATTTGATAGAGATATTCAAAGTCATGAAAGTTTTAATTACCCCATCAAAACCACATTCCAGTGCAGAAAGGTCAGTAACCAGAAGATACAGACTTATGGTAACTGATGAAAATCATCATGGACAATTTGGAAAGACAATTATGCAGCAAGTTAATATAATCTGGAATACACTGCCTGAAAGGGTGATGGAAGCAGATTCAATAGTAACTTTCAAAAGTGGATTAGGTAAACGGCTGAAAACATGCAGAACTGGGCAAAAAGAGAAGAGTGGGAATAATTAGATGGCTTGTTCAAAGAGTCAGCACAGGCACCATGAGTTGAATACCCCCCTTCTGTAAAGACAAAATGTTAGTTCTCCTGGGTGATGAATTGAATGTGCACAGCATGATCCCACCCAAATGGCCCTGGAGGGACAATTGACCATTTTTCTCTATCAGTATTTCTCTTAAGAGCACAAAACACAAAGAACAGCCTACAATAGATCCTGGATATTCCTCAGCATCGAAACAATAATCTGAAAAAAAATACACAACCTGGACTGGTCAGATATATTAGCAGAATATTTGACCTGCTGAGGTCTGACTACTCTAATTGATCCCTGTCAAAGGGCTGGGCATTAAATGCAAGTCTTTCTATGCAGAGTCAAGAACCCATAAGTGAAAGTGCGGTGAGTGGGGAGAGAGACAGGAAGGAGTATTGGGAGCTTTAGATAGCACTGGTGTAGGAGGCCAACATGCACTGTCTATCTGCAATGGTATGGGCATATATTTGAGACTGCGCTAAAGCACGTGGCTTCTCCAGAAGCAGTAGAGAGCTTCAAGTTTTTAAGTGTCCAGATCACCAACAACCTGTCTTGGTCCCCCATGCCGACACTATAGTTAAGAAAGCCCACCAACACCTCTACTTTCTCAGAAGACTAAGGAAATTTGACATGTCTGCTACAACCCTCACCAATTTTTACAGATGACAGATGTACCATAGAAAGCATTCTTTCTGTTTGTATCACAGCTTGGTATGGCTCCTGCTCTGCCCAAGACCGCAAGAAACTACAAAAGGTCGTGAATGTAGCCCAATCCATCATGCAAACCAGCCTCCCGTCCATTGACTCTGTCTACACTTCCCGCTGCCTTGGCAAAGCAGCCAACATAATTAAGGATCCCACGCACCCCGGACATTCTCACTTCCACCTTCTTCCGTCGGGAAAAAGATACAAAGGTCTGAGGTCACGTACCAACCAACTCAAGAACAGCCTCTTCTCTGCTGCCATCAGACTTTTGAATGGACCTACTCTGCATTAAGTTGATCTTTCTCTACACCCTAGCTATGACTGTAACACTACATTCTGCACTCTCGTATGCTTTGTCTGTATAGCGCACAAGAAACAATACTTTTCACTGTATACTAATACACGTAACAATAATAAATCAAATCAAATTCAAATCAGTAAGGCCGGGCTGTGTTCCCAGAGTGTGTGAAAAACATGCAACTCAATCCAGGGACCTGGTATTCCGACAAAGACATTACAGCCTCAATACATTGCATATTTTAACATTATTACGTGGAATAGCCACAACATGGAGAAATCTGGTTGAGGACTGAGTCTTTTTCAGAAGTGGAGGTTTTAACTGCAATTGGTGACATTTTCCACTAACGTGCTCCTCTGAATATCTTTTAACACATTAAAGCAAAAAATTACCTTGATGTCAGTGGATTAATTAATGCATTAAAATGGTGTGGAGAAGAATTATGTGGATGCACTAACATATTTGTTACAAGTACTGTAGTGTAATTGACCTCCTTAGAGATTTGCTGATCCATTCTGAACTTCACCAAGTGTAAAACACCTAACAGGCTCAACCAGGGAGCTGCTATAGTTGTGTAGTAGTCATACCAGCCATGTTGTGCATTAAAACTGAACAGTCGTGTTACCTCCTCCCCAACACAGCGGCACACCTATAAGCCTTCTTCCCTCCAGTGAGAGTGCAGATAGTCGAGTTACTGCTCCTGACCAACATCAGGCACCTCTAAACTCTCATTCGCCCCAGAAACAAGGCAAAGCTACTGAACAAGTGGGTGACAAACTGGAGCATCAGGCAACAGGGGAGTATAGTCTAGCGAGGAAAGTACTACAAAAAAAGACATCGAGACAGTGGCTGCTGTAAAACAGGTGCAGCCTACTTCAGGACTTTGCAACTTCCAGATCCTACTCACACTGCTGCTGCGTGCTTGGCGGGAAGCCAGGCATGTGAGGCACCATTCCAGACGTACCCGGCTGAGGCTGTCCAGGATGTGACATTGATTGATTCAACTGTCCCAGACCTGCCACTCCGGGGGGACGAGTGGCCATCATCCCACTCGAGCTCCCCGTAGGGCCACCTTGCAAGTTCTGCAAAGCGTTCATTGGATCTAGGAGGGAGGGAAACAAAAAAATAAAACTTCTGTTAAATTCTTTAAAGAGAAGCAGATGCCCAAATAATGATCAAATAAATCAAAGAATCACAGGGCAGGGCATGGAAAGAAACGATTCGGCCCAGTGTGCCTGTGCCAATTCTTTGAAAGAGCCATCCTATTGGTTCCACTCCCTACTCTGTACCCATAATCTTGCAAAGGTTTCTTATCAAGTATTTATCCAATTCCTATTCGAAAGTGACTAATGAGTCTGCTTCCAGCAATGTTTCTGATCATAACTTTCTTGTCAATAGAATACAAGCCAGTTGAAATAAAAACTGAGTTACAGAGCTTTTCTTTACTGAGTTAATTGATTTTGTTCAGTCTCATTGATCTTCTCCAATCCCAGTGTCCCTGCTGTCCCCTATTTATACGTGTTCAAAGTGCTTAATTTAATAATGTCCTTTGCAGTGTATCTTAACAATATGATTAACAGACTATCAACATATTCCCTTACGTTATACAATCAACTTAATAACATGCAAATAATTTTCAAAACAAATTAAAAGAAAAAATAATTTTCCAAATTTCATATAACCTATCATATTAGAGGACATCCCGCTTCTAGAACCTCCAACAATTTCTTCAAGCAACCATTCCTTTCGTAAAACAGTCCAATAACTGGCAGCTTGCATCGACCTATTTATCCTAAAGCTCTCTTTTCTCTCTAACATTGCTTTTATGCCAACAAAATCAATCCTTAACCATTTCTCAGCCACACACTCAGTTGAATGTAAATTAAGCCACAGAAAATGGTTATCCATTCTCATATTATTTAGGGGGAGGTGTTGGCCCAGTGGTATTATCACTAGACTATTAATCCAAAAACTCAGCTAATGTTCTGGGACCCACATTCGAATGCCACCAGGACAGATGGTGAAATTTGAATTCAATAAGAAAAAGTATCTGGAATTAACAATCTACTGATGACCATGAAACCACTGTCGATTGTCGGAAAAACCCATCTTGTTCACTAATGTCCTCTCGGGGAGGAAATCTGCCATCCTTCCCTGGTCTGGCCTACATGTGACTCCAGATCCACAGCAATGTGATTGACTCTCAACTGCCCCCCAAGGGCAACAAGAGATGGGCAATAAATGCTGGCCATGTCCCACGATGAATAAAAAAACTCATAACCTTCAATGGGAAAACTTTTCTCAGAATTCCCCTAGTGTATGATTTCCCTCAGAACGTTTGATTAGTAAAATCCAATATCTTTTGGATCATCCAGGGCTGGAATCTTGAGTATTTCTCTGAATTTAATTTTTTTAATGCTTTATTTGCTTGTAGAACTTCCTGAGCTGTAGCATGTTACATCATGGTGCTCAGTTCCAGTACTTCCAACCTAGCATCAGGTCTACTCTGAATGCATACCCAGTTCAGCTGTCCAGTCAGACTTCTGAATTGGTCTATTTCTTCCTCAGATGCAGGAATCTTTTTGAGAACCTGGCCCAATTTATCAGGACGCTATTGATGTTTTCTAAATTACATTGTTGATTCAAAGTCAGTCCCGAATTATTCTGCTTAATATGTATGCCTCAAAGCCTGATTTCTAACTCCTCTATTTCATCTAGCATCCATTACTCAAGTTCTGCAAAAGCCCCCACAGAAAATAATCAATGTACATCATAAAGATGTCTGCTAGTTTCTGCTTGTGATGCCAGAACATTGCTGGCTCTGCCTTTAGCTAAATATAACCCATTTTCAATGGGACAGACCTAACTGAGAAATACCACACCCTTGATAAATCATTGAACCCACAAATATACTGCAGTTTACCTTCTATATCTCCACCTTCTTCCCTTTGAAATTTCTCACTTTGCAAAAATGCAGCTTTTATATCAATTTTCATTCCCAGAAATATGTTGCTAAACGAAAATCTTCAAGCTCACTTTTCCCATAGAAGGGGAGTCCACTCTGACATCTTGATCACTAAGTCTATGTTCAAAACCTCAATCCACTAGTCTAGCTTCAGTCTTATTCATACCATCAGGAAGCACCTTTTCTGTGCATATCCACCAGTGTGATAAGGCTGGCTGTCTCCTGTGTAGTATTTCAATGTTGACACCAAATTCTTTTCAACTTTCTAATTCTTTTTGTTTGACATCCTTTATCAACTTATCTTCTAATTTATTGGTCGTCACTAACATTTCTCGATCATAATTCTAGTGGCATTCCTAACCTGTTCTCTGGTCTTTTTTTTGTCAACCAGGAGCGAAGAAATCACCTGCTGATTACCATATACTGACCCCCTCAGCTGATGAATCAGTACCCTTTTGAACTCCACTTGAAGGAAGCACTGAGGGTGGCAAGGACACAGAATGTACTCTGGATGGGGGACTTCAATCAATGTCCATCACCAAGAGCGGCTTGGTAGCACCACCACTGACAGAGCTGGTCAAGGCATAAAGTACATAACTGCTAAACTGGTTCTGCAACAGGTGGTGAGGGAACCAAAAAAAAGGATAAAACATCCTTGACCACATCCTCACCAATTATGCATCTGTCCATTAAAATACTGTTGAAGAGAGACTGCGTAGTCTTTGTGGAGACAAACTCCCATCTTTACACTGAGGACACTTCAACTGTGCTGTGTGGCACTATCAAATGCCAAAATAGAATAGATTCAGAACAGATCCAACACCTCAAAACTGGGCATCCATGAAGGGCTGTGGACCATCGGCAGCAACCACAATCTGTAACCTCACAACCTGACACATCCAGAACTCTAACCAAAGAATCAGCCCCGATTCATTGAGGAGTGCACGAGGGTGTGCGAGGAGCAGCACCCAAAATGAGGTGTCAACCTGATGAAGCTACAACACTAGACTACTCACATACCAAGCAGTAGAAACAGCATGCAAGAGACAGGGCAAAATGATCCACAACCAGATGATCAGATTTAATCTCTGCAGTCCTGCCACATTCACTCATGATGCGGATGTGGTCCCTATATTCAAGAAAGGGAACAGGGACAGCCCGGGAAATTACCGACCGGTGAGTCTAACCTCAGTGGTTGGTAAGTTGATGGAGAGGATCCTGAGAGACAGGATTTATGATCATCTAGAGAAGTTTAGTATGATCAAAAGTAGTCAGCACGGCTTTGTCAGGGGCAGGTCGTGCCTTACGAGCCTGGTTGAGTTCTTTGAAAATGTGACCAAGCACATTGACGAAGGAAGAGCGGTGGATGTGGTCTATATGGACTTCAGCAAAGCGTTCGATAAGGTCCCCCATGCAAGACTTCTTGAGAAAGTGAGAGGGCATGGGATCCAAGGGGCTGTTGCCTTGTGGATCCAGAACTGGCTTGCCTGCAGAAGGCAGAGAGTGGCTGTGGAGGGGTCTTTCTCTGCATGGAGGTCAGTGACCAGTGGAGTGCCCCAGGGATCTGTTCTGGGACCCTTGCTGTTTGTCATTTTCATAAATGACCTGGATGAGGAAGTGGAGGGATGGGTTGGTAAGTTTGCTGACGACACCAAGGTAGGTGGTGTTGTGGATAGTTTGGAGGGATGTCAGAAGTTGCAGCGAGACATAGATAGAATGCAAGACTGGGCGGAGAAGTGGCAGATGGACTTCAACCCGGATAAGTGTGTAGTGATCCATTTTGGCAGATCCAATGGGATGGAGCAGCAGTATAAAATGAAGGGTACCATTCTTAGCAGTGTAGAGGATCAGAAGGACCTTGGGGTCCGGGTCCATAGGACTCTTAAATCGGCCTCGCAGGTGGAGGATGCGGTCAAGAAGGCGTATGGCGTACTTGCCTTCATTAATCGAGGGATTGAGTTTAGGAGTCGGGAGATAATGCTGCAGCTTTATAGGACCCTGGTTAGACCCCACTTGGAGTACTGCGCGCAGTTCTGGTCACCTCATTACAGGAAAGATGTTGAAGCCATTGAAAGGGTGCAGAGGAGATTTACAAGGATGTTGCCTGGATTGGGGGGCATGCCTTATGAGGATAGGTTGAGGGAGCTTGGTCTCTTCTCCCTGGAGAGACGAAGGATGAGAGGTGACCTGATAGAGGTTTACAAGATGTTGAGGGGTCTGGATAGGGTGGACTCTCAGAGGCTATTTCCAAGGGCTGAAATGGTTGCTACGAGAGGACACAGGTTTAAGGTGCTGGGGGGTAGGTACAGGGGGGATGTCAGGGGTAAGTTTTTCACTCAGAGGGTGGTGGGTGAGTGGAATCGGCTGACGTCGGTGGTGGTGGAGGCAAACTCGTTGGGGTCTTTTAAGAGACTTCTGGATGAGTACATGGGATTTAATGGGATTGAGGGCTATAGATAGGCCTAGAGGTGGGGATGTGATCGGCGCAACTTGTGGGCCGAAGGGCCTGTTTGTGCTGTGGCTTTCTATGTTCTATGTTAATGGTGATGAACAATTAAACAATGAACTAGGGGAGAAAGCTTCACAAATATCCCCATCCTCAATAATGGAGGAACCCAGCACGCCAGGGCAAAAGATAAGGCTGAAGCATTCGTAACGATCTTCAGCAAGAAATGCCGAATGGATTATCCATCTTGGCCTTCTCCTGAGAACTTCAGCATCACAGATGCCAGTTTTCAGCCAATTGGATTAACTACATATGATATCAAGAAATGGTTGGAGGCACTGGATACTGCAAAAGCTATGTGCCCTGACAAAATTCTGATAACAGTACGGAAAACTAGCACTCCAGAACTTGCCACACCCCTAGCCAAGTTGTCCCAGTACAGCTAGAACACTGGCATCCACCCGGCAATGTGGAAAATTACCTAGGTATGTCCTGTACACACAAGTAACAGGACAAATCCAATCTGGCCAATTACTACCCCATCGGTCTACTCTCAATAAAGGGGTCATCAACAGTGCTATCAAGCAGCATTTGCTTCGCAATAACCTGCTCGCTGACACTCAGCTTGGGTTCTGCCAGGGTCAGTCAGCTCCTGACCTCATTACAACCTTAATTCAAACATGGGCAGAAGAAGTGAACTCCAGTGAGAGTGGCTGCCCTTGGCATCTTCCTGCATGTAGGGCATTCAAATGCTCAGAAAAATTGAACAAATTGTAGTCTCTTCAAGGCTGGGGAATGATCCCAAATCACCAAAGGAATTACTGGATTTCTCCCTAATAGGGACAGGAGCCCTCCTCAACCATTTGAAGTGAATTACTGATATGGACTGCCCACACTATGGCAAATATCAGCTTATAGCCTGGTTGGTCAGCTAAGATTTGGTGAAGTATCTAATCAATTACTGCATGATTTCTTTCACAAACCTCATTTCTAAAGGAACTTTCTGCTATTGTGTTCATCATTGTGATGTTTATATTTTCACATGGACACAGATCCATCATTGGCAAACTCACTTTGTACTGTCAGTCAGGAATTTAGCCAGTGCTTCCAGTCCACATCCTATCCATTTTTCCATTATCTTTGTCTTCACTATATATTACAGTTAACAGACTGAATGTTGTTGTCATCTCTATGAAGTGTAAGATAAAAAAATGTTTTTGTCCCTATCCCATTCCTTCAAGTTCATTGCTACAATTTTTTTAAAATCTCTTGCTAATAAGAGACACACCAAGGGCACTCCTCAATGAATCGGGGCTGATTCTTTGGTTAGAGTTCTGGATGTGTCAGGTTGTGAGGTTACAGATTGTGGTTGCTGCTGATGGTCCACAGCCCTTCATGGATGCCCCAGTTTTGAGGTGTTGGATCTGTTCTGAATCTATCCTATTTTGGCATTTGATAGTGCCACACAGCACAGTTGAAGTGTCCTCAGTGTAAAGATGGGAGTTTGTCTCCACAAAGGATGGACAAACTGCCATTGTAGTTTGCAAACAAGGTCTTTTATCCTTTAAACTAATACCTCCTGATGTCCTCAACACTTCTTTAACACCGCAATTAGAAATGTTAGGTCTTCTGAAGGGGACACAATCGTGTCCCAATTGTGTAAAATGTAAATGTAAAAGATTTCCCAAAAACAATTGTCACATTGTGTTCCTTATCTAATTTTATTTGAGCCTTTTTCACAACCAGCTTACTTAACAGTGTAAGGGTATTACTCCTACACAGAATCATCATTCTCTTTGGTGAACATAACGCGCTATCGTTCCCAAACCCGAAGTATAACTTTCATATTCTTTAACCTTAGTTTGGTCTTTACCATTTAGTGAATCCAGGTAGGACTTTAGTCAATTCACGCCCCGTACTGTGGACATAAACCCACAGTGTAATGCAGCATAACTGAATGAGTCCACCACTAGAATACCCATTACACGGCTAAAGCTTCTGATGACCGATACAATTCTTCCTGATTGATCAGTATCATCTTCCTCTTTCAAACATTAATTTCATGTGTCAGCTCATAAACCCTACTACTCCATTTCAGATAATTCATCATCGAATGATTTTTGAGTCACATGTGAGGCATCTGTTGACCATTCCTTGGTTATTCCTGGGGCTTATTCTGCTACCTGTCATCTATTAGAGTTACCAAAAGCATCTCTATCCTCATTTCTTTAGTTTGTGGTTCTTTTTTCATATTGATGCTTGCTATCTTTAAATGCTCCAGCATCTAACCCCCATTTTTTGTGCTATTGCTTCATGTTTTATTGGTGTCAGGAAAGTGGCTGGAAATTCATGTCTCTGCAAATTGTTTTTTAAAGCTTCATACATCTGTTCCAAAAGCGCTTTTCCTTCTGGAAATCTAATCCAGTCAAGACCAGGAGCCTATCCAAGTTTGATATTTTAGCACAATCCAACAAATTGAAAACAAGCACTGAATTAAGGATCTCCAAACAAAATTTCTGCTATCTGTTATATAATCTGTTAAATTGACGATATATTCTTCTACAGAATAATCATCCATCCTTCTAAATGTATCAAAATCTGACCATGTCACATATGTATTTAACAGATCATCTTTCTTATAAATTTTGTTCGTAAATTTGAAGTGTATCCAAACCTTCCTCAGTGTCCAAAGGATAAACCTCCAGTTCTGAAAATACTTTGCACCTGATCCTGCTTCTGTTGGGTAGGCTTCATAGGTTAGGTTTTCATTGGAGCAGAGAGGAGGGTAGGTTTTCATTGGAGCAGAGGAGGGTAGGTTTTCATTGGAGCAGAGAGGAGGGTAGGTTTTCATTGGAGCAGAGAGGAGGGTAGGTTTTCATTGGAGCAGAGAGGAGGGTAGGTTTTCATTGGAGCAGAGAGGAGGGTAGGTTTTCATTGGAGCAGAGAGGAGGGTAGGTTTTCATTGGAGCAGAGAGGAGGGTAGGTTTTCATTGGAGCAGAGAGGAGGGTAGGTTTTCATTGGAGCAGAGAGGAGGGTAGGTTTTCATTGGAGCAGAGAGGATCGAGGTGTACAAGATTATGAGGGACGTGGACAGAGTGGTTAAGGAGCAGGTGTTCCCCTTAGTTGAAGAGTCAGTCACAAGGGGACACAGGTTCAAGGTGAGGGGCCAGAGGTTTAGGGGGAATATGGAGAAAATCTTTTTTACTCAGAGGGTGGTGACAGTCTGGAACGCGCTGCCTGGGAGGGTGGTGGAGGCAGGTTGCCTCACATCCTTTAAAAAGTACATGGATGAGCAGTTGGCGTATCATAACTTTCAAGGCTATGGGCCAAGTGCTGGTAAATGGAATTGGGTGGGAGGCCAGGTGTTTCTCACCTATGTGCAGTGCAGACTCAATGGGCTGAAGGGCCACTTCTGCACTGCAAGATTCTGAGATTACTATGGAATGGGAAACAACTCTGCAGCATGCACCCAACCTTTGACAGAGTCCAAACCTTTACATCCTCAACTGGACAGTTCTGGGTGGGCAAAGTGCTGGGCAGGAATAGAGTATTATTTGGGGATCGCGGGTGGTGAAGAAAGCTAATAAATGCTAGCTGCACACTGTTACACAAATCATAAATACCAGCCACAGTGACCGTGAAGATGCCTCCCTGATTCCACTGTCTAATCAGTCATGTCCAAAATCCCTATGTGGAGCTCTCACAACTAGTAACCAAGGATGAAAAAGGTCACAGAGCGGGCTGCAAAGGATGATTGCACAGATTGGGAGCCTGTTACCAGCAGCTTGATAACATGTCTTTGGCATTCTGGAGCCCATAGACACATCCTGGATGATATTCATTTCCACATTTTGTTCCTGGATGATATCAATTTCCACACTGAAGCTAACAGGAATCAGGAATATTAAAATGGAGATAAATTGGCACTGCAGGAGGACTTTAAGACAATTGTTTTAAAGAAAATGGAACAACATAGTTGTCATGATTAAACAGGTACAGAAGTTGGTGGACCTATTGAAAGGACTACTTGCCATGATGTGCATCAAACGATTAATGCCCAAAACAGGCAGAGGAGCACAGTCCGAAGATTACTGAACTAATAATTCAGAGGCCTAGACTAATGATCTGGGGATATGAGTTCAATTCTCACCGAGGGGGAATATAAACACAGTTAATTAAATAAATCTGCAAAACAAAAGATAGGATCAGGAACAGTCACAATAAAACTACCATCTGGTTCACTAATATCCTTCAGGGAAGGAAATCTGCCATACTTTCCGGTCTGGTCTCCATGTGACTCCAAGACCACAGCAATGTGATCAACTCCTAGCTACTCTCTGAAATGACCTAGCAAGTCATTAAGTTGTATAAAACTGCTAATATCTGGGGACATTGGCCAATATTGTCAAAGCTATGCCAAGGATGAGTCACATAGAGGTGTCACACTCTCAGAATTATAGTTTTCAGTTAATGTCCCAGACACTTTCATCCCCTTTCACAAGTATGTTCTATCCCGCCAGCAGAACAGGCCCACTAGAGGTGGTGGCAGTCATATACAGTCCTGTCACCTCCTGAATACCACATTCAAATTTGCCTTACAAGTAACACACTATTCTGACTTGGAAATATATTGCCATTTCTTCACTGTCACTGGAAATCTCTCCGTAACAGCACTCCCCTACACCACATGGATTGCAGGAGTTCGGGAAGGACATTCACCACCTTAAGGGAAATTAGGGATGGGCAATAAATGCTGGCCTTGCCAGCAACACACACATCCCAAAAACAAATGAAAGACTGAGGGGGGAGTGGCTGAGGGAGCAGTGGTGAATAAGTAAACAATTAACAGGAGGAGCGCAGCTCCATGTTATTCACAACGATGGGAGAACCCAGCACAAGAGTGCAAAAAACAAGATTGAAGTGTTTGTAACCATCTTCAGCCAGAAGTACCAAGTGGATGATCCATCTCAACCTACTCAACAAATCCCAATCTTCAGCCATTTTGATTCACTCTAAGTGATATTAAGGCACGGTTGAACTTGCTGGATACAGCAAAGGCAATGGACCCTAAGCTACAAAAATGCTCCAGAACTAACTGCAACCCCAGCCAGGCTGTTCAGATACAGCTACAAACCGAATGTACTCAACAATGTGGAATATTACCTTGGTTATGCCCTGCCCACAAAAAACAAATCGAACCAATTTTTTTTTCATTCTTTCACAGGATGTAGTCATTGCTGACTAGGCCAGCATGTTCATTGCCCTTGCCTTTGAGAAGGTGGTGGTGAGCCATCTTCTTGAACCGCTGCAATCCATGTGGTGTAGGTACACCCACAATGCTGTTAGGGAGGTGAATTACTGCCCAGTCTACTCTCAGTCATCAGCAATGTAATAGGTGCAGTTCACAGTGTTATCCAATGGCACTTGCTCATCAATAACCTTGTTACTGATGCTCAGTTTGGGTTTCACCAGGTCTTAGTCCAAACATGGGCAAAAGAGCTAAATGCAGAAGACAGTGAGAATGACTGCACTGATTATCAAGGTAGCATTTCACCAAGTATGGTATCAAAGAGTTTGAATAAAATTGAAGTCAATGGGAAAATTCTCCACTGGTTAGAATCATACCTAACACAATTGTTGGACCCATGCACCAGGACATCGCTGCAGGATTCCACCATGTAGTCAACCATCTTCAGCTGCTTCATCACAGACTTCAATTGCAGCATAAAGTCAGAAGTGGGGATGTTCACTGATGATTGCAGTCTTCAGTACCATTGGCAATTCCTCAGATACTGATGTAGACAGTGTCCATATGCAGCAACACCTGACCAACATTCAGGCTTGGACTGTTCGGTGTCAAATGCCAGACAATGATCATCTCCAACAAAACAGTCTAAACGTTTTGACATTCAATGGCTGTACCATCACTGAATTCCAAATCACCAACATCCTGAGGGTTAACATTGACCAGGGACTTAACTGGATGAGCCATGTAAATACTGTGGCTACAGAAGTTGGTCAGAAGTATTCTGTGTTGATTGACTCACCTCCTGACTCCCAAAGCCTACCCACCACCTACATGCACAAGTCAGGAGTGTGATGGAATACTCTCCTCTTGCCTGGATGGGAGTGCAACTTCAACAACACTCAAGAAGCTCGACACCATCCAGGACAAAGCAGCCCACTTGATTGCTACCCCTCCATCACCTTACAAATGCAACATCACTTGCACATAGTGGCAGAAGTATACCTGTCTACCCTCACCAAGGCGCCTTCAACAGTTCCTTCCAAACTTGCAACCCCTGTCACAGAAGAACAAGGGCAGCAGCCACATGGGAATACCACCATCAACAAGATCCCTGCCAAGTCCAAAAGACCATTTTGTTGCTGGGTCAAAATTTGCTAACTCTCTCTAACAACATTGTGGGAATACCTACTTAGACTGGAGTGACTGATGAAGGTAGCTAACCACCCTCCTTCTCAAGGGCCTTGCCATGAAGCTCACATTTCACAAATGGATAAAGAAAAACTGAATGGTCGAAAAAGATCCAGTTGGAGTTATCTTTATTACAATTACCATTTTGAAGCAAGCACACAGAAAAGAGGAGAAGGGCTTTTCCACAACCCATATTTTCAGACTATCCACAGCAGTGCGACATTGAGCTGGAGATAGTCAAGTTGCTGCAACACCTAATGATCTGCTGGAAAGAAATATGTCAGGGGTTTGACACACAATTGCACCTGCTTTTCAATACTGATCTGGAGGGGTCTATGTTTACTCAACAACAGTAAGAGCGTGTACAAAGCGTGTTCCCAGCCCAATAAGAGTTCTCTTTCCTTTACCTTGGAATATAATATAAAACAGATGGACACTTAACGACAGTCCCAAATATCTTGCACTGCAACTGATACAACCTGAAATCTCACAAAGTAAGAATTACGGACAGCTTCCAATGTACTAAATCCATTCACATGCTGCAGGTCAGTGCAAAGTGCCAATGGGTGAAAGGAATGGCTTTTGTGGAATAGGGAGCTCTTCAAGCAGACTCCAGTATATTAGTGAGCTGCAAACAGCCCCCTTCAAAAAGCCCAGCACTTAAACATTATCAGCTGTGTCCAGGACACAGCTCCATGGGGCATTAATCCTTCCCCCAATTTGTCTGCAATCTCCAAGGTAGTCTGGCCTCACTGCTGTCAACTTCTCAACAACAAATATACATTTGTTACCAAATATTAACTATATTAAAGAAGCTTTTTTCCAAGTTACAGCAATCAACTTGGCAACTCTAAAAATGCACATCAGACTCTCAATGTAGTAAATCCAGAATGAGGATATCCCTCCCTCTCAACAGAAAAGGGAAACAATAAACCATAAAACCCAAAGAACAGAAAATGAACAGAAATCGTGCCCAGAAATAGCAAAAAAAATGAAGGAAGATGATTTAGCCAGTCCTAAGATATTTGATTCAACCGATTTAGTGGCCATTTTGAAAGTAAGGATACCTGCAATAAATGATACCTGATGCAATGTTCTTAGGTGGCTGGAATTTACAGATTTCACTGCATTACTTAGTGTGGTACACTCAGCCCCCGTTCATCTCTGTAACTAATGTTCAGCTGCACCAACACTGAATTTGCTCGCTGCAGAGTTTATCCTGCACATCAGGGCACAGTGACATAACTCACTCAACCCAATCTGTTTGAAACCAGCAGCACCTCAGGGTCAGACACTGGTTCACGCAGAATCCGGAGTTTTGATACATACTCCATGGAAGTATTAAATCCTGATTCAATATGAATTATGGAATGCACTGCTTTACCCCAGTGAAGAAGGATTGAATAAATCTAAATTCCTCAGCCAATCACAGATGAGAGCTGGGAACGCCCCCTTCCAGAGGCTGATCAGTTTCCATCAACAACAATTTTGAAAGCAAGTCTTTTTGTATCTGTGTGCCGGCAATGATTAGCACAAGTGATTGTGTCTGGCCAGTTATCCCACTTAACTGGGATTTCAAGAACACAAGAAATAGGATGGAGATTTACGGATTTTGGGGAATGAAAAAGGAAAGAATGTTCCATAGGAACGAGAACTATTTGTTCTGAATTTCTATTCTGTACGGACAGCGATGACTTTTGCAAACTCCTTGTACAGGATTTCAGACGGTGAGGATTTCACAAGTGATTACTGGGGTTGGATTCTGCTGCTTTTGTTTCTGCTTTCAATTACATCCAGGACTGCATTTTGTTCATTCTCACAGTTAGTCAATGATTTGATGCATTTGTTTTCTATTTTTGTTGATTACGCACAGTGGTTAGCACTGCTGTCTTACAGTGCCAGGGATCTGGGTTCAATTCCCAGCTTGGGTCATTGCCTGTGTGGAGTCTGCACGTTCTCCCTGTCTGTGTGGGTTTCCTCCAGGTACTCCAGTTTCCTCCCACAGTCTGAAAGATGTGCTGGTTAGGTGCATTGGCCATGCTAAATTCTCCCTCAGTGGACCCGAACAGATGTAACTTCATTGCAGTGTTAATGTAAGCCTACTTGCGATAAATAAATAAACGTTTAGGAGCAGGAGTCGGCTCAGGATCCATTGAGCTTGCTTCGTTATTCGATAAGGCCGTAGATGATCTTCTACATCAGCAGCACTTTCCTACCCATAGCCAATAGCGCCTAAAGGTCCATCCATCTCTGCCTGGAATATACCCATCCACGGCTCTCTGGGTACAGAATTCCAAAGATTCACAACCCTCTGAATGAAGGCACTTCTCCTCACCACACTCCTAAAGAGGTGACCCATTACCCTGAGACTATGACCTGTATTTTAGACTCTCCAACAAGGGGGAAACAGCTTCTCAATACTGTTTGGATTGGACAATGGACCCTGAGTCTGTTCCTGCTCCTAAACATTTATTTGTCACAAGTAGGCTTACATTAACATTGCAACGAAGTTACTGTGAAAATCCCCTAATCGCCACACTCCGGCGCCTGTTCAGGTATACGGAGGGAGAATTTAGCATGGCCAGCCTCTCAGTATCTAGCCTGCCAAGGCTTTTCAGGAATTTTATAGGAGTTTTGAGATCACCCCTCATTCTTCTAAACTACAAAGAATATAGATCCATCTTACTCGATCACTACCCTTCTCATCCTGGGAATCAACATGGTGAATCTCTGCTAAAACCCTTCCAAGGCAAATATATTCCTCCTTCTTGAACTAAAACAGCACACAGTACTCCAGGTGTGGTCTCATCAAAGCTCTGAACAATTGCAACAAGACCTTCTTATACTCAGGGGATAAGTAGCAAGCTGGCTTCAGAACAGAAGACAGAGTAGAACAGAACAGATAAGAAACAATTTACCAAAATTTGGACTTGAAAATCAGAAGTCGTTTCAAAATCTGTGGAAGGAGATCAAATTAACACAGCCAGAGACAACACTGAGAAAAACCTCAGCATGGGTGTGTAATTAGCAAATACATTTCGATATTAATCAGCATGAACATCAACATATTTTGGGTGGCCACAACCTCCTTGGAGTTTAAATGGGGCAGAGAAGCAATGTGTCTGAGGGGTACAGATGCCCAAATCACAATACTGTGAAGTAGGGTAATGAAGCTGCCCAAGCACCAGGGTTCATTTCCAGAGTGACAGAATTAACAAGAGGAGAGGTTAACATAGAAAAACTACAGCACAAAACAGGCCCTTCGGCCCCACAAGTTGTGCCGAACTTATCCCTACCTTTTAGGCCTACCTATAACCCTCCATCCTATTAAGTCCCATGTACTCATCCAGGAGTCTCTTAAAAGACCCTACTGAGTTTGCCTCCACCACCACGGACGGCAGCCGATTCCACTCGCCCACCACCCTCTGTGTGAAAAACTTACCCCTAACATTTCCCCTGTACCTACTTGTATGGAACTTGGTTTGACCACATTTGGTTAGGGCTGTACATATTCCATATTATAGAAAGGATGTAGAAGCACTGGGAAAAAAATGCAAGGAAGATTTTACAGGGATGATACCAGAACGAGAAGTTATACTTATCAAGAATGGCTGGAAGCCTAAGGGGTGACCGAATAGAGATCTTTAAAATCATGAAGGGGCTTGGTAAGGTAAAGGTAAAGACATTGCCACTTGTGGGAGAGATCAAGTCTATCTATAATCTTTATCAACTAACTTAGATGAAGGGACTAAATGTAATGTAATCATAGAAATCATAGAAATCATAGAAACCCTACAGTGCAGAAGGAGGCCATTCGGCCCATCGAGTCTGCACCGACCACAATCCCACCCAGGCCCTACCCCCACATATTTACCCGCTAATCCCTCTAACCTACACATCCCAGGACTCTAAGGGGCAATTTTTAACCTGGCCAATCAACCTAACCCGCACATCTTTGGACTGTGGGAGGAAACCGGAGCACCCGGAGGAAACCCACGCAGACACGAGGAGAATGTGCAAACTCCACACAGACAGTGACCCGTATTCAAGTTTGCTGGCAAAACAAAATTCAGTGAGGAAATAGGCTACGAGAAGGACGGTGTCTGAAAATGGATTTAGATGGCAGATGGAACATAATGTTGAACATGTGAGCTTCCACTTTGACAGGAAGAAGCAGAGTACTTTATAAATGGGAGGAGTCTGTACAGTGGTAAGAATGTGGAACTCGCAATCACAAGGAATAGAATAAATAGCACAGGTGCATTTAAGGGGACGGTAGATAAGCACATGGTGGGAGAAAGGAATAGAAAAATTATGAGTCGGGCTTCTGAAGAGTGATTGGAGAAGGTTTGTGTTGAGCATATTGAGTTATATTGAATGCTCTGTTCCTATGCTCGAAGTTCTGTGACATGCCAAACCCCTTGCAGTAAAAGCTAACACAACATTTCCTTTCCTAATTGCTTGCTATATCTTCATCTAAACTTGCTGTAATTTGTGTATAACGATAGCCAAGGTCCTCTGCATACCAACAATTAGAGTCATAGCCATACAGTATAGAAGAGGCCCTTCAGCCCATCAAGTCTGCACCAACATAACTATACTAATCCCACTTTCCAGCACTTGGCCCTTAGCCTTGAATGTTGTGACATTTCAAGTCATCCATGTACTCTTTAAAGGTTGTGAGGTTTTCCGCCTCTACTACCCTCCCAGGCAACACATTCCAGACTTTCTGGGTGAAAACATTTTTCCTCAAATAACTTCAAAAACAGCCCTTACCTTAAAAATTATGCCCCCTCTTTACTGACCCTGGAACGAAGGGGAATAGCTACTTCCTATTCACCCTGTCCAAATCCCTCATAATCTTATACACCTCAATCAGATCCCCCCTCAGCCTTCTCTGCTCTAAAGAAAATAATCCAAGCCTATCCAGGCTCTCCTTTTTGCTGAAATGCTCCATCCCAGGCAACATCCTGGTGAACCTCCTCTGTACCCTCTCTAGTGGCTATCACATCCTTCCTATAGTGAGACTACCAAAATTGCACACACTACTCCAGCTGTAGCCTAACCAACATTCTGTACAGACTCCTCGCCATTTATAAAATCTTCTGCTTCTTCCTGTCAAAGTGAAAGTTCACATGTTCAAACATTATGTTCCATCTGCCATCTTCCTGCCCAAACATTAACCTGTCTAAATCCATTTTCAGACATTGTCCTTCTCTCAGCCTACTTCCTCACTGAATTTTGTTTTGCCAGCAAACTTGAATACATTACATTTAGTCCCCTCAGCTAAGTCAATTGATAAAGATTATAGATAGCTGGGGCCCAATCACTGATCCTCGTATTTTCCCAACTAGTTATAGCCCGCAAACTTGAAAATTGATCTAACCATTTCAAGTCTTTGTTTTCTGTCCATGAAACAACCCCCATGTGCTGATAGTATATTAGCCCCCCAATCTCATGAGCCCAGATGTTGTGTTATCATTTCATGTGTGACACCTTATTGAATATTTTTGAAAACCAAAATATACCACCCTTATTGACCCTTTTAGCTACATCTTCAAATGTGATTTCCCTTTTGTATCATGTTTAATCTGCCTAATCATCCAAAATGCCCTGCTACCTGACCCCTAATAACAGATTAGATTCTAGCATTTCCGGGAAAACTGAGTTCAAGTTCACTGGTCTATTGTTCCCATTTTCTCTTTCCCTCCTTTCTTGATTAACAGGGTTGTATTTTCTACCATCTAATCAAGGACTGTTCAGGAATCTAGGGACTTCCATAAGATCGAAAACAAGGCATCCATGATATTTACAGCTACCTCTTGTAGAGCTGTTGGATGTAAGCCATTCAGTTCCAGGGGATTGGTTCACTGTTTCATAGAATCCCTACAGTGCAGAAGGAGGCCATGTGGCCCATCGAGTCTGCACTGACCATTGGTCCTATCCCCATAACCCAATCTATTTACCCTGACACTGAGGGGCAATTTAGCATGGTCAATCAACCTAACCCGCACTACTTTGGAGTCACATTAATTTCTCCAGTACTATTTCTTTATTAATATCAATGACTTGAAGTTTCTCATTCGCATTAGACTCTTGTCTACAATTCCAATTTGTGGTTTTCCATTACAGAAGCCATGTTGAGCAGATACAGGAGTCAGTGATGAGAAGGTGTCCTACCTTGCTGCAAGGTATCAAGAAGCTATCCTATTGTTGTTAGGGCAACAGGACAGTTGTTAAATATGAGGATCAGTGATTGGGCCCCAGCTATCTATAATCTTTATCAATTGACTTTATCAATTGACAGTTAACAGTTGTTAGGGCTACAGGACAGGCATGTGCCTGTTAAAAAGGATAGGAAGGGTAGGATTCGAGAACCGTGGATAACCAGGGAAATTGAGGGACTGGTCAAAAAGAAAAGAGAGGCGTATGGTAGGTCCAGGCAGCTAAAAACGGAGGGAGCTCTGGAGGAGTACAAAGAAAGTAGGAAAGAACTTAAACGGGGAATTAGAAGAGCAAAAAGGGGTCACGAAATGTTCTTGGCAGACAGGATTAAGGAGAATCCCAAGGCATTTTATTCATACGTTAGGAACAAAAGGGTTGTCAGGGAAAAAATCGGACCTCTCAGGGACAAAAGTGGGGAATTATGCTTGGAGCCCAAAGAAGTAGGGGAGATCCTAAATGAATACTTTGCGTCGGTATTCACAAAGGAGAGGGATGTGTTGACTGGGAGTGTCTCGGAGGGGAGTGTTGAACCGTTGGAGAAAATCTCCATTACAAAGGAGGAAGTGTTAGGTTTGTTAGAGAATTTAAAGACTGACAAATCCCCAGGGCCTGATGGAATCTATCCAAGGCTGCTCAGGGAGACGAGAGATGAAATCGCTGGGCCTCTGGCGCAAATCTTTGTCTCGTCACTGGATGCAGGTGAGGTCCCAGAGGATTGGAGGATAGCTAATGTGGTCCCGTTATTTAAGAAGGGTAGGAAGGATAACCCGGGTAATTATAGGCCGGTGAGCTTGACGTCCGTGGTGGGGAAGTTGTTGGAGAAGATTCTTAGTGATAGGATGTATGTGCATTTAGAAAGGAATAAACTCATTAACGATAGTCAGCATGGTTTTGTGAGAGGGAGGTCATGCCTCACTAACCTGGTGGAGTTTTTTGAAGAAGTGACCAAAATGGTTGACGAGGGAAGGGCCGTGGATGTTGTCTATATGGACTTTAGTAAAGCGTTTGACAAAGTCCCTCATGGTAGGCTGGTGAAAAAGGTTGGATCTCATGGGATAAAGGGGGAGGTGGCTAGATGGGTGGAGAACTGGCTTGGTCACAGAAGACAGAGGGTGGTAGTGGAAGGGTCTTTTTCCGGCTGGAGGCCTGTGACTAGTGGTGTTCCGCAGGGCTCTGTATTGGGACCTCTGCTGTTTGTGATTTATATAAATGATCTGGAAGAAGGTGTAACTGGGGTGATCAGTAAGTTTGCGGACGACACAAAATTGGCAGGACTTGCAGATAGTGAGGAGCACTGTCAGAAGCTACAGAAGGATATAGATAGGCTGGAAATCTGGGCAAAGAAATGGCAGATGGAGTTCAATCCTGATGAATGCGAAGTGATGCATTTTGGTAGAAATAATGTAGGGAGGAGCTATATGATAAATGGCAGAACCATAAAGGGTGTAGATACGCAGAGGGATCTGGGTGTGCAAGTCCACAGATCCTTGAAAGTGACGTCACAGGTGGAGAAGGTGGTGAAGAAGGCATATGGCATGCTTGCCTTTATAGGACGGGGCATAGAGTATAAAAGTTGGGGTCTGATGTTGCAGATGTATAGAACGTTGGTTCGGCCGCATCTGGAATACTGCGTCCAGTTCTGGTCGCCACACTACCAGAAGGACGTGGAGGCTTTGGAGAGAGTACACAGGAGGTTTACCAGGATGTTGCCTGGTATGGAGGGGCTTAGTTATGAGGAGAGATTGGGTAAACTGGGGTTGTTCTCCCTGGAAAGACGGAGGATGAGGGGAGACTTAATAGAGGTGTATAAAATTATGAAAGGCATAGATAGGGTGAACGGTGGGAAGCTTTTCCCCAGGTCGGTGGTGACGTTCACGAGGGGTCATAGGTTCAAGGTGAAGGGGGGGAGGTTTAACACGGATATCAGATGGACATACTTTACACAGAGGGTGGTGGGGGCCTGGAATGCGCTGCCAGGCAAGGTGGTGGAGGCGGACACACTGGGAACATTTAAGACTTATCTAGACAGCCATATGAACGGAGTGGGGATGGAGGGATACAAAAGAATGGTCTAGTTTGGACCAGGGAGCGGCGGGGGCTTGGAGAGCCAAAGGGCCTGTTCCTGTGCTGTATTGTTCTTTGTTATTCTCACACAACAGATTACATACACATTCCCCAGCAAAAGTCTGTCTGGATAGTGGGCGGAAGCAGGAACATGGACAGAATTTAGACCCACCATCTCCCAAACCCAAGGATATTATGGTCAATTGCTGTTATCCTGATGCAAGCCCCAACCAGAGAGAGTTAACTCAGCACGGACCTAGGGCTGAAGCGGAAACCTTCTGCTCTGTGTGGCTGAGCACCAGCTCACTTCTACCCAACAAGTCATCAGAGCAACTTAACATGGATCGCTTGTGCTGTCCCGCTTCACTTTCAAGGAGGTGCACAGGAACAGTTAAGATTGCAAAGGTTCCCAAATCATCCTTTCAAGTGGGCAAACACCCAGCCCCCCTAGCATGGTTACAGCAGTGGTTTGGTTCACAACAGTCACTACAGGAATCGTGTTTATTTCAGAGTCACTGAATTCAATCGGAGCAATTTAAATGAACAATAGTGTGGGAAAGACATTATCTGAGCCGAAGGGAACCAGAATCATACAAGAAAAAAAGTGGGACATGGCAGATCGGGAAGAGGTATTATGGTTGGTATTATGTGGGTCTAGACTGAATATAAGCAGGGCATTTACCCCAGGTGGATCACAACAGAGCCTGAACATCTCCTCACTCAATGGACACATGAACACATTTTGAGACTGGGATTGGCTGATTTTTCCCTTGCAAACCCAGCAGCAGTGACATCAATTCAAACACCCCCACTGCAGTCCCGCTTCAGATCAGTTAACACAGCAGAGACTGGTACAGTCACAGGGGACCTCCTCCTCTTCACAGCTCAGCAACATGTTGACATTACCATGACTCAGAGTTAGAAGGAACAGAGATATTTTAATGTCCCTCACTACAAGCTACCGTACATTTTCATCAAAACTAAACAGCTGCATAGAAAACCTCAATGCATCTTTAGCTATTTATTACCTGCTTGTCACATAACAACTCATCTGGCAAGTGCCAGGATTTCTACTGAAGTATCACTGCCAAGGGGTCACAGTGATTACCAGCTTCAACAATCCCATAGGACATAAAGTTATTAGTGAATTATTGTAAACCAATGAACATTAAAACCAGTTTCACTGGTTATCAAAGTTTTATTTTTTCTCATGGAAGTTTAGAATTAAATACTACTTACCACCAGCTCGACTCTTCTTATCTGCAAAAACACAAAACAGCAGACGATTAAAAAGCATTTTCAACACAGCAACGGTGTAAGTGTATTTTCCATACCAAGTCCACTTGAGTCTTAAACAGTAACAGCTTTTCAACCCATATAATTCGGAAATCTGTCCTCCCAAACCCAAGCTGGGTCACAGACAGCTGTGTAACTTGTGCAAAACCAGATAGAGGTACTGGTTGATACAGGTCGATCACTGGGGGAAGTAACAGTAATTTGTGGATGACTGTGTGATGGTACATGAACTTCAGAAACTCAAAATATCAGCACCATGATGGATGCACAGTTTAAAACTACAGTCAATGAGAGGAGACAGGTTTACAATGCATGTATGTAAATGTACAAAATGGAGTGAATCAAATTGGCGTAAGGTTGGCATGTGTGCTGTTTGGAATCTCAGGTGGAGGCAGAGATGGACCATCCACTGGCCATTTCCGACTGAAAATGGGTTGCAAGCACTTCAGCTTTGTCTTCTGCACTGACATGTTAGACTACCCCAAGATTTAGGATGGGCAGTTTTACAGAGCCTCCTCCTCCAGTAGGTTGTTTAATTATCACTACCTTCTTGAACCATGAAGTCCATGGGATGTAGATATACCCACAGTGCTGTTAGGGAGGAAGTTCCAGGATTTTTACCCAGTGACAATGAAGGAACGATGATATACTTTCCAAGTCAGAACTGTGAGTGGCTTGGAGGGGAATTTCCAGGGTGGTGGGTTCCCATGTGTCTGCTGCTCTTCCCATGGTGAGCAGTAGACAATATGGGTTTGGAAGGTGCTCACAGAATCCCTACAGTGCAAGAGAATCCTTTGGCCCATCGAGTCTCTACCGATTCTCTGACAGAATATTTTCCCCAGGCCCTCTCCCTCTGCCCTATCCTGTAACCCCATGCATTTACCATGGCTGATCCATCTAACCTGCACATCTTTGAACACTAAGGAATAATTTAACATGACTAATCCAGCTAAACGGCACATCTTTGTTGTTGTCCAAGGAGCCTTTGTGAGTTCCTGCAGTGCATCTGATACATGGTACAAACTGCTGCTACAGTGCCTCAGTGGTGGAGGGATTAAATGTTTGTGGATGGGGTGCCAGTCAAGTGGGCTTCTTTGTCCTGGATTGTGTTGAGCTTTAAGTGTTGTTGGAGCTGCATTCATCCAGGCAAGTGGGGAGTATTCCATCACACTCTTAACTGTCCTGTAGATGGTGTAGTAAGAGTTTTAACAACACCAGGTTAAAGTCCAACAGGTTTATTTGGTAGCAAATACCATTAGCTTTTGGAGGGCTGCTCCTTCGTCAGATGGAGTGGAAATCTGCTCTCAAACAGGGCACAGTTTCACAAAATCAAGTTACAGAATACTGATTAGAATGCAAATCCCTACAGCCAACCAGGTCTTAAAGATACAGACAATGTGAGTGGAGGGAGCATTAAGCACAGGTTAAAGAGATGTGTATTGTCTCCAGACAGGACAGCCAGTGAGATTCTGCAAGTCCAGGAGGCAAGCTGTGGGGGTTACTGATAGTGTGATATAAATCCAACATCCCGGTTTAGGCAGTCCTCATGTGTGCGGAACTTGGCTATCAGTTTCTGCTCAGCGACTCTGCGCTGTTGTGTGTCGTGAAGGCTGCCTTGGAGAGCGCTTACCCGAAGATCAGAGGCTGAATGCCCGTGACCGCTGAAGTGCTCCCCCATAGGAAGAGAACGGGGAGCACTTCAGCGGTCACGGGCATTCAGCCTCTGATCTTCGGGTAAGCGTTCTCCAAGGCAGCCTTCACGACAGCGCAGAGTCGCTGAGCAGAAACTGATAGCCAAGTTCCGCACACATGAGGACAGCCTAAACCGGGATGTTGGATTTATGTCACACTATCAGTAATCCCCACAGCTTGCCTCCTGGACTTGCAGAATCTGACTGGCTGTCCTGTCTGGAATCAATACACATCTCTTTAACCTGTGCTTAATGCCCCCTCCACTCATTGTCTGTATCTTTAAGACCTGGTTGGCTGTAGGGATTTGCATTCTAATCAGTATTCTGTAACTTGATTTTGTGAAACTGTGCCCTGTTTGAGAGCAGATTTCCACTCCATCTGACGAAGGAGCAGCGCTCCGAAAGCTAATGGTATTTGCTACCAAATAAACCTGTTGGACTTTAACCTGGTGTTGTTAAAACTCTTACTGTGTTTACCCCAGTCCAACGCCGGCATCTCCACATCATGGCTACTGTAGATGGTGGACAGGCTTTGGGGAGTCGGGAGGTGAGTTACTCGCCACTGGGTTCCCAGCCTCTGAGCTGCTCTTGTAGCCACTGTGTTTATATGGCTAGTCCAGTTCAGTTTCTGTTCAATGGTAACCCTCAGGATATTGGTAGTGAGGGACTCTGTGATCGCAATACCATTGAATGTTGAGGAAAATGGTTAGATTCTCTCTTGTTGACGAATGGTTAGATTCTCTCTTGTTGACGAATTTACTGGATTTTTATGAAGATGTGACTAGTGTAGTTGACAGAGGGGAACCGGTGGATGTGGTGTTTTTAGATTTCCAGAAGGCATTCGATAAGGTGCCTCACAAAAGGTTGCTGCAGAAGATTGGGGTACACGGAGTTGGGGGTAAGGTGTTGGCGTGAATTGGGGATTGGCTATCTAACAGGAAGCAGAGAGTTGGAATAAATGGGTGCTTTTCTGGTTGGCAGTTGGTGACCAGTGGCGTGCCGCAGAGATCGGTGCTGGGGCCTCAACTGTTTACCATTTACATAGATGATCTGGAGGAGGGGACTGAGTGTAGGGTATCAAAGTTTGCTGATCACATGAAAAAGAGTGGGAAAACGAATTGCGTGGAGGACGCGGAAAGTCTGCAGAGAGATTTGGATAGGCTGAGCGAGTGGGCGAGGATCTGGCAGATGGAATATAACGTTGGCAAATGTGAGGTTATCCACTTCGGAAGAAATAATAGTAAATTGGAATATTATTTAAATGGAGAAAAATTACATCATGCTACTGTGCAGAGGGACCTGGGGGTCCTTGTGCACGAATCGCAAAAACTCAGTTTGCAGGTGCAGCAGGTGATCAAAAAGGCGAATGGAATGTTGGCCTTTATCGCGAAGGGGATAGAATATAAAAGCAGGGAGGTCTTGCTGCAACTATACAAGGCACTGGTGAGGCCGCAACTGGAGTACTGTGTGCAGTTTTGGTCCCCTTATTTGCAAAAGGATATATTGGCCTTGGAGGGAGTGCAGAGAAGGTTCACCAGGTTGATACCGGAGATGAGGGGTGTAGCTTATGAGGAGAGATTGAACAGATTGGGTCTGTACTCGTTGGAGTTTAGAGGCTGAGGGGTGATCTTATAGAGACATATAAGATAATGAAGGGGCTGGATAGGGTAGAGGTAGAGAGATTCTTTCCACTTAGAAGGGAAACCAGAACTAGAGGGCACAGCCTCAAAATAAGTGGGAGCCGGTTCAGAACAGAGTTGAGGGGGAACTTCTTCTCTCAGAGGATAGTGAATCTCTGGATTTCTCTGCCCATTGAAGTGGTGGAGGCTATCTCGTTGAATATGTTTAAATCACGGGTAGATAGATTTCTGATCGATAAGGGAATTAAGGGATATGGGGAGCAGGCGGGCAAGTGGAACTGATTCGCTTCAGATCAGCCATGATCTTGTTTAATGGTGGGGCAGGCTCGAGGGGCGAGATGGCCTACTCCTGTTCCTATTTCTTATGTTGTTATGGAGATGTTCATTGACTGGCACTTGTAAACCTGAGAAAAGTTACTGCGCAGAAAGAGGTCATACAGCCTATCATGTCTGCACTGGCCAAAAAAAGAGAAAAAGCTAGCTGCTCATTTTAATTCCATTTTCTAGCACCTGGTTATAGCAGGTTCCAGCATTTCAATCATAGAGACAGGAACTTTTTAAATGAGTTGCGTGTTTCAGCCTCAACCACCAACTCAGGCAGTGAATCGCAGACACCCACCACCCTCTGGGTGAAAAGATTTTTCCTCGTGTCCCCTCTGATCCATCTACCAATTGCCTTAAATCTATGACCCCTGGTAACTGACCCCTCAGCTAGGGGTCTTTCCTGTCTAGCCCCTCATAATTTTGTACATTAATTAGGTCACCCCTCAGCCTCCTCTGTTCTAAGGAAAACAACCCTTGCCTATCCAATCTCTCCTCATAGCTGCAATTTTCAAGCCCTGGCAACATTCTTGTAAATCTCCTCTGTACTCAATCCAGTGCAATTATGTTCTTCCTATAATATGGTGACCAGAACTGTACACAAAATTCCAGCTGTGGCCTAACCAGTGTGTTATACAGTTCCAGCTTTTATATTCAATACCTCACCCAATGAAGGAAAGCATTCCATATTCTTTCTTTACCACTTGTCCACCTGAACTACCACCTTCTAGGACTTGTGGACATACACTCCAAGGTGTCTCACTTCTCAGTCCCTCTCACTATCTTCCTGTTTAGTGAGTATTCCCTTACTTTGTTTACCTTCCCCAAATGTATTACCTCTCACTTTTCTGGACTGAATTCCATTTGTCACTTTTCCACTCACTCCACCAAACTATTGATGATTCTGGAGTTGACAGCTATCCTCTTCACTATCAAGTACACGGCCAATTTCTGTATCATCTGCAAATTTCCCAATCATGCTTCCACACTTAAGTCTAACACATTAATATATACAACAAACAGCAAGGGCACCAAGGCTGAGCCCTGAGGAACGCCACTGCAAACCGTTTTC
This sequence comes from Mustelus asterias, assembly GCF_964213995.1. Classification (NCBI taxonomy): domain Eukaryota; kingdom Metazoa; phylum Chordata; class Chondrichthyes; order Carcharhiniformes; family Triakidae; genus Mustelus; species Mustelus asterias. The sequence goes on along the minus strand of NC_135813.1, from coordinate 53,766,721 downwards.
CATTTCCAAAACCATCCATCGATCATTACCTTTGTTTCCTGTCACTGAGCCAGTTTTGAATCTAACCTGCCCCCTTCCCGTATCCCATGAGATTGGATTTTTCTGACCAATCTGCCATGTGGGACCTTGTCAAATGCCTTACTGAAATCCATGCACCACCCTCATCAAGCTTCCTCATTACTTTCTCAAAAAACAAAAAAAAAGTTACTAAGATATGATCTTCCCCTAACAAAACCATGCTGACTCTCCCTGATCAATCTGTGCCTTTCTAAGTGACAGTTTCTCCTGTCTCTCAGAATTGTTTTCAATAATTTGCCCACCACTGAGGTCAGACTGACCAGCCTACTGTTTTCTGGTCAATCCCTCGTACCCTTTTTAAATAATGGTACACGGTTCACAAACCCCCAATCCTCTGGAACCTCGTTTGTATCTGGTGAGGATTGAAAAATGATCCTCAGAGCATCTGCTATTTCCTCCCTGGCTTCCTTCAACAGCCTGGGATATCTTTGTCCTTTTCAATAATGATGCTAAATATTATGGTCACTATCTCCGATCCCCCACTGCTACTTCATCCACTTGCCCAGCTTCAATTCCAAAGACTGAATCTAGAATTGTCTCCCCCCTGCCATCCTCATTGGGCTTGTTACGTGCTGGCTAAAACAATTCTCTTGAATAAGTTCAAGAATTTTACGTCCTTTGTGCCCCTCACATTGTTTGTATCCCAAATGATATTAGGTTAATTGAAGTTCCCAACAATTACTGTCCTTTTTTTTTGCACAGTAAGAAGTTTCACAACACCAGGTTAAAGTCCAACAGGTTTATTTGGTAGCAAAATCCACTAGCTTTCGGAGCACTCACTGCTCCTTCGTCAGGTGAGTGGGAGTTCTGTTCACAAACAGGGCATATAAAGACACAACTCAATTTACAAAATAATGGAATGCGAATCGTTATAGGTAATCAAGTCTTAAAGGTACAGACAATGAGAAAGCGTTAAGCACAGGTTAAAGAGATGTGTATTGTCTCCAGACAGGACAGTTAGTGAGATTTTGCAAGCCCAGGCAAGTCGTGGGGGTTACAAATAATGTGACATGAACCCAAGATCCTGGTTTTTTTGCATTCAGAAATCTGTCTACAATATTTGCTCTTCTAACTTGCTTCCACTATTTGGGGTCTATAGTACAGCCCCAGCAGTGTAGTGGCCCCTTTTTATTTGAGCTCAACTCAAATGCCCTCATTTGATGCTTCATTTAGCATCATCCCTCCTCACAGCTGTAATTGATTCTTTAACTAATAATGCTACATCCCCAAATTTGATCCCCCTCACTATCCTCCCTGAAAGCTTTATATCTAGGTATGTTGGCCTGACAATTTTGCCCCTCCTTAAGTCAAGTTTCCATTATAGCAATGACATCATGATGTTACGTGTCACTTGTCAGCCCAAACTTGGATATTGTCCAGGTCTTGCTGCACATGGACATAGACCGCTTCAGTATCTGAGGCGTCATGAATAGTGCTGAACATTGTAAAACCATCCGCAAACATCCCAACTCTGACCTTATGATGAATGGAAGGTCATTGATGAAGCAGCTGAAGATAGTTGGGCCAAGGGCACTAACCTGAGGAACTCCTGCAGTGTTGTCCTGGAGCTGAGATGATTGACCTCCAACAACCACAACCATCTTCCTTTGTGCTCGGTAAGAGAGGGGATGGTAGGTGATAACCAGTTGGAGGTTTCTTTGCCCATGTTTGACCTGATACCATAAGACTTCTTGGGATCCATAGTCAATGACTCCCAGGGCCATTCTGACTTTACACCATTGTAAAATTGTCCATTTTGGCAGGCAGAATGGAAAAGGAAGCTTATTATCTAAATGGTGAAGGATTGCAAAGCTCTGAGGTACAGAGGGATCTGGGTGTCCTACTGCATGAATCACAAAAGGCTAGTATACAGGTACAGCAAGTAATTAGGAAAGCTAATAGAAAGTTATCATTTGAGAGAGGAATTGATTACTAAATTAGGGAGGTTATGCTTCAGTTGTACAGGGCATTGGTGAGACCACATCTGGAATATTGTGTACAGCATTGGACTCACATTTAAGAAAAGATGGAAATGCATTAGCAGTTCAGAGAATGTTTACTAGATTAATATCAGGAATGGGCAGGCTGTCTTATGAGGGAATTGTGGAGAGGTTAAGTTTGTATCCATTAGAGTTTAGAAGAGTAAGAAGTGACTTGATTGAAAACTTTAAGATCCTGAGCAGTAGTGACAGGGTGGATGTGGAGAAGATGTTTCCTCTTGTTGGAGAATCTAGAACAGGGGTCACTTTTAAAAAAATAAGAGGTTGCTCACTTAAGACAGAGATGAAAAGAGTTTATTTCCTCAGAGGGTCTTGGTTCTCTGGCACTCTCTTCCTCAAAAGGAGGTGGAAGCAAAGTCTTTGAATGTTTTTAGGACAGAACTAGATAGATTCTTGATTAACAAGGGGATGAAAAGTTATTGGGGGATAGGCAAGAATGTGGGGTTGAAGTTACAATCAGATCAACCATGATCTTATTGAATGACAGAGTAGGCTCAAAGGGTTGAGTGGCCTACTCCTGCTCCTAATTTGGATGTTCATACTGTACTGCGATCTCTGGTGGATGTAAATGTCAGTAGTTGGACAAGAGATACCCAGGGATGGTGATGATGACAGTCTAAGACATAGGCTGTAGGGTATGACTGTGAGTATGGCCTTGTCAGAATGTTCCTGGACTAGTCTGTGGAACAGCACTCCTGATTTTGACATAATCCCCAAAATGTTAATGTGAAGGACTTTGCAGTGTGTTTTTGTTGTATCTACTGTTTAGATTGATGCTGGGTGGTCTGCCCGTTTATTCATACTGGACTGTACTGAGAAGTTTGATATGTTATTGCCTTTTAGGCTAGTTCTGAGGGCAAATAAAAGTCGACCATATTGCTGTGGGCTTGCACTGGCCAACACCAGCAAATTTCATTCCCTAAAGGATATTAGTGAATCTGATAGTTTCATTGTCACCTATATTCAAACTAGCTTTTTATTGTAGATTGACTCAATTAACTGTATCTAAGATTCCCCAACAACCACAGTGGATGTGAATACATCTCCGGAATAAGAGTCCAAGCCTGCAGATTACTGGTCTAGGAGTATTCTTACCATACTAACATCCCCGGCAGGAAGCTATGCTGGATCTAGTTTTGGGAATGAAGTAGGCCAAGTGTTAGTGGAGAAACAGCTGGCTACGGGTAAATGTAATATAACAGTGTAAGGTAGTTATGGAAAGGTGCAAAGAAAATCAAAGATGAAAACACAGAAATGGCCTAAATCTCCTGAGTCACAGCAATTTTGAACGGATTGGGCAGGGTGAGCAAGGTGGGCAGGTCCGGCTGGGTTGGGGGGGGGTGGTGGGTTGGGTCAGGAAGGTTGTGGAAGTGCCAGGGCTTGGGGTGTTGATTGGATATGGAGTGACCCAGTGTTGGACAAGGTTTTAATCTGACAACACTTCGAAAGCACTTAATGATAAAGTGCTTTGGAACATGCTGAGGTCATTGTTATAACATTTCCTGGGCAACTAGCCAGCTAAGTACACACCTCAGCACCTCCCTCTACGACTGGATCCTCAGCTTCCTAATTCACAGACCACAATCAGTAAAGATAGGCAACAACACCTCCTCCACGATCATCCTCAACACCGGTGCCCCACAAGGCTGTGTTCTCAGCCCCCGACTATACTCCTTATACATCTATGACTGTGTGGCCAAATTCCCCTCCAATTCGATTTTTAAGTTTGCTGACGACACCACCGTAGTGGGTCGGATCTCAAACAATGATGGGACAGAGTACAGGAATGAGATAGAGAATCTGATGAACTGGTGCGGCAACAATAATCTCTCATAATAAGAACATAAGAAATAGGAGCAGGAGTAGGCCAGCTGGCCCCTCGAGCCTGCCCCGCCATTCAATAAGATCATGGCTGATCTGATAGTGGTTTAGTTCCACCTACCCGCCCTCTCCCCATAACCCTTAATTCCCTTATTGATCAGAAATCTATCTACCTGTGACTTTAAACATATTTAACGAGGTAGCCTCCACTGCTTCAATGGGTAGAGAATTCCAGAGATTCACTACCCTCTGAGAGAAGAAGTTCCTCCTCAACTTTGTTCTAAACTGACTCCCCCTTATTTTGAGGCTCTGTCCTCTAGTTCTTGTTTCCTTTCTAAGTGGAAAGAATCTCTCTGCCTCTACCCTGTCTAGCCCCTTCATTATCTTATATGTCTCTATAAGATCTCCCCTCAGCCTTCTAAACTTCAACGAGTACAGGCCCAATCTACTCAATCTCTCCTCATAAGCTAACCCCCTCATCTCCAGTATCAACCTGGTGAACCTTCTCTGTACTCCCTCCAAGGCCAATATATCCTTCCGCAAATAAGGGGACCAAAATTGCACACAGTACTCTAGTTGCGACCTCACCAGTACCTTGTACAATTGCAGCAGGACCTCCCTGCTTTTATACTCCATCCCCTTCGCGATAAAGGCCAACATTCCATTTGCCTTCTTGATCACCTGCTGCACCTGCAAACTGAGCTTTTGCGATTCATGCACAAGGACCCCCAGGTCCCTCTGTACAGTAGCATGTTGTAATTTTTCACCATTTAAATAATAGTCCATTTTACTATTATTCCTTCCAAAGTGGATAACCTCACACCTGTCAACGTTATACTCCATCTGCCAGATCCTCGCCCACTCACTTAGCCTATCCAAATCTCTCTGCAGACTTTCCGCATCCTCCATGCAATTCGCTTTCCCACTCATCTTTGTGTCATCCGCAAACTTTGTTACCCTACACTCGGTCCCCTCCTCCAGATCGTCGATGTATATGGTAAACAGTTGATGCCCCAGCACCGATCCCTGCGGCACGCCACTCGTCACCAACTGCCAACCAGAAAAACACCCATTTATTCCAACTCTCTGCTTCCTGTCAGATAGCCAATCCTCAATCCACGCTAACACTTTACCCCCAACTCCGTGTACCTTAATCTTCTGCAGCAACCTTTTGTGAGGCACCTTATCGAACGCCTTCTGGAAATCCAAAAACACCACATCCACCCGTTCCCCTCTGTCAACTGCACTCGTTACATCTTCATAAAAATCCAGTAAATTCGTCAAACAGGACTTTCCCTTCATGAATCCATGCTGCATCTGCTTGATCAAACCATTTTTTTCCAGGTGTCCTGCTATTTCTTCTTTAATGATGGATTCCAGCAGTTTCCCAACTACGGACGTTAAGCTAACCGGCCTGTAGTTACCCGCCTTTTGTCTACCTCCTTTTTTAAACAGTGGCGTCACATTAGCTGTTTTCCAATCAGCCGGCACTTCCCCAAAGTCCAGCGAATTTTGATAAATTACAACCAACGCATCTGCTATTACTTCTGTCATTTCTTTCAGTACCCTGGGATGCATTCCATCCGGGCCTGGGAACTTGTCTACCTTTAGTCACATTAGCCTACCAAGCACTACCTCTTTAGTAATAGTAATCATTTGAAGGACCTCACCCCCTACAGTCCCACGACCGTCAATTTTCGGTAAGCTATTTGTGTCCTCTACCGTGAAGACCGACACAAAAAACTTGTTTAAGGCCTCGGCCATTTCCTCGTTTCCCATTATTAAATTCCCCTTCCCGTCTTCTAAGGGTCCAACATTTACTTTAGCTACTCTTTTCCTTTTTATATATTTGTAAAAACTTTTACTATCAGTTTTTATATTTTGTGCTAGTTTAGTTTCATAATCTATCTTTCCTTTCTTTATCGCTTTCTTAGTAGTTCTTTGTTGTTTTTTAAAGCTTTCCCAATCTTCTAATTCCCCACTAGTTTTGGCCACTCTGTACGCATCGGTTTTTAATTTAATACTCTCCTTTATTTCCTTCATTATCCACAGCTGGTTATCCCTTTTCTGACATTCCTTCTTTATCACAGGAATATATTTTTGCTGAGAACTGAGAAAAATCTCCTTAAAAATCCGCCACTGTTGCTCAGCTGTCCTACCAACTAGTCTGCGCTCCCAGTCTACATTAGCCAATTCTGCCCTCATCCTATTGTACTCCCCTCTGTTCAAGCAGAGGACACTGGTTTGGGACCCTACTTTCTCACCCTCCATTTGTATTAGAAATTCAACCATATTGTGATCACTCATTCCAAGAGGATCCCTCACAAGAAGATGATTAATTTTACCTGTCTCATTACACGGGACCAGATCCAAGATAGCTTGCTCCATCGTAGGTTCCTTAACATACTGTTCGAGGAAACTATCCCGACAGCATTCTAAGAACTCTTCCTCAAGTCCACCGCGTCCGTCTTGAGTCAACCAATCAATATGCAGGTTAAAATCCCCCATGATTATTGCTGTTCCGTTTTTGCACGCATCCATTATTTGCTTGTTTATAGCCCGACCACCTCAAAGTTATTATTTGGGGGCCTATAGACCACGCCCACCAGTGACTTTCTCCCCTTACTATTCCTCATCTCCACCCACAACGAATACACATTCTGCTCCTTAGAGCCTATATCGTCTCTCACTACCGCCCTGATGTTATCTTTAATTAACAGAGCTACCCCACCTCCTTTTCCTTCCAGTCTATCCTTCCGAAATGTCTGATAGCCCTGGATATTCAGTTCCTAGTCCTGGTCACCCTGCAACCACGTTTCTGTAATGGCCACTAGATCATACCCATTTGTACTGATTTGTGCCATCAACTCATTCACTTTGTTTCGAATGCTACGTGCATTCAGCTAAAGTGTCTTTATGCTAGCCTTTATATGGACCCGATTTGTTAGTGCATTCTTTTGATTGCACGCTCTGTCCCTACCTGTCGCAAACTGGTTATCCTTCCCCAGACCATCTCCTTGCACTGCGGCGTTGACCACCTCCCTTCTTGTGTTTGTCACCTTTTTTACTCTGCCTGAGCCCTTGACTCCTTTAACTAGATGAATGTCCTCATCATTAACCTGCACTCGTACCCTCTCCTTTACCTTTGATTTTGTAATTCCCCATACCCCTGAACCCACCCCCTCACTATTTAGTTTAAAGCCCTATTTACAGCCCTGGCTATACAATTCGCCAGGACTCTGGTCCCAGCACGATTCAGATGAAGACCATCCCATCGGAACAGGTCCCATCTTCCCCAATACTGGTGCCAATGTCCCATGAATTCAAACCCATTCCTCCCACACCAATCTTTGAGCCACGCATTTACCTCCGTAATCTTATTGACCCTGCGTCAATTCGCTTGTGGCTCAGGTAGTAGTCCAGAGATTACCACCTTGTTGGTTCTGCTTTTTAATTTGGCTCCTAGCTTTTCATACTCCCTCTGCAGAACCTCTGTTCCTGTTCTGCCTATGTCGTTGGCACCTACGTGGACCACTACAACTGGATTCTTACCCTCCCACTCCAAGTTCCTCTGCAGCCCAGATGAGATATCCTGGACCCGAGCACCAGGCAGGCAACACAACCTTCGGGATTCTCGATCCTGGTCACAGAGAACAGTGTCAATACCCCTAACTATACTATCCCCAATTACAACTACATTTCTTTTTTCTTCCTCCACCTGAACGGCTCCCTGTACCACGGTGCCGTGGGCAGTTTGCTCATCCTCCCTGCAGTCCCCGTTCCCGTCCACACTGGGAGCAAGAATTTCAAACCTGTTGTACAGATTCAGGGACTGAGGCTCTTGCAACTCTACCTTCTGGATCCCACTTCCTGCCTCACTAGCAGCCACACCCTCTTGTCCCTGACCCCCGGCTGAATTAGTTAGTCTAAGGGGTGTGGCTGCCTCCTGAAACAGTGTCCAGGTAACGCTCCCTCTCCCTGATATGTCGCAGTGTCCGAAGCTCAGACTCCAGCTCATCAACCCTGAGCCGTCAATGTCAACAAAATGAAGGAGGTTGTCATCGACTTCAGGAAGCATAAAGGGGGACATGCTCCTGTCTACATCAATGGGGACGAAGCAGAAAGGGTCGGGAGCTTCAGGTTTTTAGGTGTCCAGATCACCAACAACCTGTCCTGGTCTCCCCATGCCAACACTATAGTTAAGAAAGCCCACCAACGCCTCTACTTTCTCAGAAGACTAAGGAAATTTGGCATGTCAGCTACGACTCTCACCAACTTTTACAGATGCACCATAGAAAGCATTCTTTCTGGTTGTATCACAGCTTGGTATGGCTCCTGCTCTGCCCAAGACCACAAGGAACTACAAAAGGTCATGAATGTAGCCCAATCCATCACGCAAACCAGCCTCCCATCCATTGACTCTGTCTACACTTCCCGCTACCTCGGCAAAGCAGCCAGCATAATTAAGGACCCCACGCACCCCGGACATTCTCTCTTCCACTTTCTTCCATTGAGAAAAAGATACACAAGTCTGAGGTCACGTACCAACCGACTCAAGAACAGCTTCTTCCCTGCTGCCGTCAGACTTTTGAATGGACTTACCTCGCATTAAGTTGATCTTTCTCGACCCTAGCTATGACTGTAACACTACATTCTGCACTCTCTCGTTTCCTTCTCTATGAACGGTATGCTTTGTCTGTGTAGCACGCAAGAAACAACACTTTCCACTGTATGTTAATACATGTGACAATAATAAATCAAATCAAATCAAACACAGTGTCCAATATCTCTGATTCGAGCTCAGAGTTGCAGACATTCGCGGAGGGTCCCAAGAAGCAGGGGAATTGCACACTGGAAGTTTGAGCTTCGAATCATCGAATCTTTCCAGTGCAAAAGGGGACATCTGGCCTATCGAGTCTGCACCAACTCTCTGACAGAGTCTTTTACCCAGGCCTTGTCCCCCGCCCTATCCCCATAACCCCACACATTTCCCATGGCCAATCCACCTAACCTATTAGCTTAGTTTATTTATTAGTGTCACAAGCAGGCTTCCATTAACACTGCAATAAAATTACCCGCACATCTTTGAAGTGTGGGAGGAAACCAGAGCACCCGGACGAAACCCACGCAGGCACGGAGAGAACATGCAAACTCCACACAGACAGTTACCCGAGGCCAGAATTGATCCCGGGTGCCTGGAGCTGTGAGGAAGCAGTGCTAGCTACCTGGCAGTTCCCATGTAGATCTCGACTCAAGACATTCCGTCGATCGGGAGACTGGACGATTTGGCCCCATATTGTCTAAGCCCCAATCATCTTCAGCTACTTCATCAATGACCTTCCCTCCATTGTAAGGTCAGAAGGGTGCTGATGATTGCAGTGTTCAGCACTGTTCATGACTCCTTAGTTAAGGCATGTTTGATTTCCAGAAAAATTAAAACTAACCACAACACGATGTACTAATATTAACATTTTCTGAAAAACAATGATAATTATGAATACTTACGAATGTCTCGAAAGTGCAGAATAAGCCTTGCCACCAGACTGAGATACTCTTCCTGTTGGAATACAGAATAGAATGATAGAAACTTAGCAGAATTAATGTTCACGGGATTAATGAGACAATAAAAGCATGGATATAGAATTAGCAAAGAATAAAAAAGAGACAGTAGCCTAGTGGTTTTGTCACTGAGCTGGTAATCCAGAGACCCAGAGTAATGTTCTGGAGACCCTGGTTCCAATCTCACCACAGCAGATGGTGAAATTGAATTCAACAAACCCAGCTGGCTCACTACCATCCTTACCTGATCTGGCCTACATGAGACTCCAGATGCACAGCGATGTGGTTGACTCAAAAATGCCTCAATTCTAGGGCAATTAGGGACGGGCAACAAATGCTGGCTGAGCCAGCAACCCCCACATCCCAAATATAAAGGGTTGCAGAGTTCTGGGGACTTTACTCCTTACTGTATTGGGATAGAGTGAAGGTGAGTCACTCTGCAGTGCATGCTGTAAAAGATCTGGGAGTAGAAACCTAACCTGCACATCTTTGGACTCTGGAAACCGGAGCACCCAGACAAAACCTACGCAGATACGTGGAGAACATACAAACACCACACAGTCAACCAAGGCCGGAATCGAACCCGGGTCCCTGGCACTGTGATGCAGCAGTGCTAACTACTGTGCCGTCTATCCTTGGAGTGTTTACTGGAGACAGTGTAGAGGGAGCTTTACTCTGTATCTAACCCCGTGCTATATCTGTCCTGGGAGTGTTTGATGGGGACAGTGGAGAGGGAGTTTTACTCTGTATCTAACCCCGTGCTGTACCTGTCCTGGGAGTGTTTGATGGGGACAGTGCAGAGGGAGTTTTACTTTGTATCTAACCCCGTTCTGTACCAGTCCTGGAGTGTTTGATGGGACAGCATAGAGGGAGCTTTACTCTGTATCTAACCCTCTTCTGTACCTGTCCTGGAGTGTTTGATGGAGACAGTGTAGAGGGAGCTTAACTCTGTTTCTAAATCCGTGTTGCAACTGTCTTGGGAGCGTTTGATGGGACAGTGTATAGGGAGCTTTACTCTGTATCTAACCCTGTGTTGTACCTATCCTGGGAGTGTTTGTTGGGGACAGTATAGAGGGAGTTTTACTCTGTTCTAATTCCATGCTGTACCTGTCCTGGGAGTGTTTGATGGGGACATTGTAGAGGGAGTTTTATTCTGTATCTAACCCTGTGCCGCACCTGTCCTGGGAGTGTTTGATGGGGACAGTGTAGATGGAGCTTTATTCTGAATCTAACCCTGTGCTGTACCAGTCCTGGGAGTGTTAGATGGGGACAGTGTAGAGGGAGCTTTACTCTGCATCTCACCCCGTGCTGTACCTGTCCTGGGAGTGTTTGGTGGGGACAGTGTGGAGGGAGCTTTACTCTGTATCTATCCCCGTGCTGTACCTGTCCTGGGAGTGTTTGTTGGGGATAGTGTAGAGGGAGCTTTACTCTGTATCTTACCCCATACTGTACCTGTCCTGGCAGTGTTTGATGGGGGACAGTGTGGAGGGAGCTTTACTCTGTATCTATCCCCGTGCTGTACCTGTCCTGGGAGTGTTTGTTGGGGACAGTGTAGAGGAAGCTTTAGAACATAGAACATAGAACATAGAACATTACAGCGCAGAACAGGCCCTTCGGCCCACGATGTTGCACCGACCAGTTATAAAAAAAAACTGTGACCCTCCAACCTAAACCAATTTCTTTTCGTCCATGAACCTATCTACGGATCTCTTAAACGCCCCCAAACTAGGCGCATTTACTACTGATGCTGGCAGGGCATTCCAATCCCTCACCACCCTCTGGGTAAAGAACCTACCCCTGACATCGGTTCTATAACTACCCCCCCTCAATTTAAAGCCATGCCCCCTCGTGCTGGATTTCTCCATCAGAGGAAAAAGGCTATCACTATCCACCCTATCTAAACCTCTAATCATCTTATATGTTTCAATAAGATCCCCTCTTAGCCGCCGCCTTTCCAGCGAAAACAATCCCAAATCCCTCAGCCTCTCCTCATAGGATCTCCCCTCCATACCAGGCAACATCCTGGTAAACCTCCTCTGCACCCTCTCCAAAGCCTCCACATCCTTCCTGTAATGTGGGGACCAGAACTGCACACAGTACTCCAAGTGCGGCCGCACCAGAGTTGTGTACAGTTGCAACATAACGCTACGACTCCTAAATTCAATCCCCCTACCAATAAACGCCAAGACACCATATGCCTTCTTAACAACCTTATCTACTTGATTCCCAACTTTCAGGGATCTATGCACACATACACCTAGATCCCTCTGCTCCTCCACACTATTCAAAGTCCTCCCGTTAGCCCTATACTCAACACATCTGTTATTCCTACCAAAGTGAATTACCTCACACTTCTCCGCATTAAACTCCATCCGCCACCTCTCGGCCCAACTTTGCAACCTGTCTAAGTCTTCCTGCAAACTACGACACCCTTCCTCACTGTCTACCACACCACCGACTTTGGTGTCATCAGCAAATTTGCTAATCCACCCAACTATACCCTCATCCAGATCATTAATAAATATTACAAACAGCAGTGGCCCCAAAACAGATCCCTGAGGTACACCACTTGTAACCGCACTCCATGATGAATATTTACTATCAACCACCACCCTCTGTTTCCTATCCGCTAGCCAATTCCTGATCCAATTTCCTAGATCACCCCCAATCCCATACATCTGCATTTTCTGCAGAAGCCTACCATGGTGAACCTTATCAAACGCCTTACTAAAATCCATATATACCACGTCCACTGCCTTGCCCCCATCCACCTCCTTGGTCACTTTCTCAAAAAACTCAATAAGGTTAGTAAGGCACGACCTACCTGCCACAAAACCATGCTGACTATCACCTATCAATTCATTACTCTCCAAATAACTATAAATCCTATCCCTTATAATTTTTTCCAACATCTTGCCGACAACAGAAGTGAGACTCACCGGTCTATAATTCCCGGGGAAGTCTCTGTTCCCCTTCTTAAACAATGGGACAACATTCGCTAACCTCCAATCTTCTGGTACTATACCAGAGGCCAACGACGACCTGAAGATCAGAGCCAGAGGCGCTGCAATCACTTCTCTTGCCTCCCAGAGAATCCTTGGATAAATCCCATCCGGACCAGGGGATTTATCTATTTTCAGACCCTCCAGAATATCCTGCACATCCTCCTTATCAACTGTAATACTGTCTATTCTACTCCCTTGCAACCCAGTGTCCTCCTCAGCTATATTCATGTCCCCTTGCGTGAACACCGAAGAGAAATATTGGTTCAATGCTTCACCAATCTCCTCTGGTTCCACACATAACTTCCCTCTGCCATCTATAACTGGCCCTAAACTTGCCCTAACCAACCTTCTGTTCTTGACATACCTATAGAACGCCTTAGGATTCTCTTTAACCCTATCCGCCAAAGTCTTCTCATGTCCCCTTTTAGCCCTTCTAAGCTCGCTCTTCAACTCCCTCTTAGCCAATCTAAAGCTTTCTAGTGCACTACCCGAGTGCTCACGTCTCATCCGAACATAAGCCTCCTTTTTCTTTTTAACCAACAAAGAAACTTTTTTGGTGCACCACGGTTCCCTAGCCCTACCAATTCCTCCTTGCCTGACAGGGACATACCTATCACAGACTCGCAGTAGCTGCTCCTTGAAAAAACTCCACATGTCGGACGTTCCCAGTCCCTGTAATCTCCTAGTCCAACCTATGTTTCCTAATTCTCTCCTAATAGCCTCATAATTACCCTTCCCCCAGCTAAAACCACTGGCCCGAGGTTCATGCCTATCCCTTTCCATCACTAAGCTGAACGTAACCGAATTGTGGTCACTATCACCAAAATGCACACCAACTTCCAAGTCTAGCACCTGGTCTGGCTCATTTCCCAGCACCAGATCCAATATAGCCTCACCTCTAGTTGGCCTGTCTACATACTGAGTCAAAAAACCTTCCTGCACGCTTTGAACAAAAACTGACCCCTCTAACGAGCTAGAGCTATAACAATTCCAGTCAATATTAGTCAAGTTAAAATCCCCCATAACAATTGCCCTATTACTTTCACTCCTAAGCAGGATTGACTCCGCAATCCTTTCCTCAACCTCTCTAGAACTTTTAGGAGGTCTATAAAAGACTCCCAACAGGGTGACCTCTCCTCTCCTATTTCTAATCTCCGCCCATACTACCTCAACAGATAAGTCCTCATCAAACCTCCTCTCTGACACTGTGATACAATCTCTGACCAATAATGCTACCCCTCCCCCTCTTCTACCTCCTTCCCTACTTCGACTAAAACATTTGAACCCCGGGACCTGCAGCATCCATTCCTGCCCCTGCTCTATCCATGTCTCTGAAATAGCCACAACATCGAAGTCCCAGGTACTGATCCACGCTGCAAGTTCACCCACTTTATTGCGAATACTCCTGGCATTGAAGTATACACATTTCAAACCCTGCTCCACCCCACCTCTGCAATGCCGTGCATTGCAGTCCCCATCCATGCATCCCTCACTTTCAGCCCCACTACTCAGGATCCCTCCCCCCCCCCGAATCAGTTTAAACCTCCTTGCATGGCCTTAGCAAATTTACCCCCCAGGATATTGGTCCCCTTCTGATTAAGGTGTAGACCATCCTTCTCATAGAGGTCACACCTTCCCCAGTACGAGCCCCAATTGCTTAAGTACCTGAACCCCTCCCTCCTGCACCATCCCCTCAGCCATGAATTCAAACCTTCCCTCTCCCTATTCCTCTCTAAACTATCCCGTGGTACAGGCAAGAGTCCAGAGATAACCACTCTGTCAGTCTTGGCCTTTAGTTTCCACCCCAACTCCATAAATCCCTGCCTAATATCCCCTTCCCCTATCCTCCCTATGTCGTGTGTCCCCACATGTACAATAACTTGTGGTTTATCTCCCTCCCCCCTAAGAGTCCTGAATACCCTGTCAGACACATCCCGGACCCCAGCCCCTGGTAGGCAACACACCAACCCTGAGTCCCTACCTTTAGTTCCGACCCTCCTATATGTCCTTTACTCTGTATCTATCCCCGTGATGTCCCTGTCCTGGGAGTGTTTGGTGGGGACAGTGTAGAGGGAGCTTCACTCTGTATTCTAAACCAATATGCTGCATGTGTTTCATCCTGACAAAAATGGGTTCAAATTAGAAAGTTCCAATCCTTCAGTGAGCACAAACACAGAAAAATGATTACGGGTAGAGCCCATCTAAAAATGGAAGGTTGAGGAACAGGAAGGGAGTGAGAGGAATAAAGAAGCGGAGGGAGGAAAGGACAAAGGATACAGAGACAGAGGGAATGGATGTGTGCAGACAGTGAGGGGTAGGCAGGAATGAGAAGCTACCATGGATGATTGGCAGCTCAATCATTCTCACCACATCCCAAAATGCACGATATTTCCAACCGAGCTTGGCACATTCCGGGACACCTCACTTACCCTGGTCTTTGCTTTCATGAAAACATGGTTTTCCATTTCTGTACTGGATTTGGCGGTTGAAGTTCCAGCTGACCGCATTGCATCGTCTCTGTAAAGAAAAGCAGCCATTAGACATACAGGGCTTGCAGCAGCTCACCCAGCTCAGTGGGAAATCCCAGAGCTTGCTTTCCATGCACCATCTCCAGACATGGGGTCTTCCAAGTGTACTCCAAACTCCCATACTCAACTCTGCCTGGATTCATAGAAAGCAAGAATCACCCAATAACAAACATCCTCAGGCTGGTATTTATTTTTAAAAACTCCCAAAGTCCTGTGTCTGTTCATCAAAAAATAATTTATAAGTTAATAAAAGGCACAACTTCCAGCCTGACTGAACAGTTCTTTAATCAGTTATTTCAGTAATTCTTTGTTCAATTAATTCAGTGATGGCTCACCATTGCCTTCTCGAGGGTAATTAGGGATGGGCAACAAATGCTGACCCTTTTTAGTGGCACCTGCATCTCATGAAAAGAACAAAAATACTGAGCACGGTTCAGACTATTACACTTACAGCACAATGTGCAATCTGCAGGCCAGTTGTTGTACTGATCATCTCTGCAGGCCAGTTGTTGTACTGATCATCTCTGCAGGTTATTCTCCCAGAGAGATGCATTCTCTGGCAGCTATCTTTTTAACATTGCGTGTACACAGGCAGAAGCTGAGCAGACATTCATGTAGAATTTGCTCATCTCAGGTCAGGTACTAACCAAACAGATCTTACCACCAACAGCAAGGGAACAGTGCTCACGGGTAACCTCGCTGATAGCTGCCCAAAGACTTGAGCAGAGACTTGCTCTAATCTAGAATCAGATTCAGTGTGACGCCCTGTGAGCAAAGAAAGAAAGAGCAAGGGGGCTCTTAAACCGATCCCCACAGCCACAAGCAGAGTCTAAAACAAAGAAGTATAAACTAGGAAATATAAATAAAACTTAAATCATAAATAGAAAACGAAGGTTGGAAAAGGCAGTTTGGACTAAAAGAGGAAGATAAATAGGACAGCAAAAGTAAAATGTTTTGTTTTAAATGTCGAATATGGATTAACGACTGAAGGAATGATGCTCCACACTCTTAAAAATAATTTTTCAGAGTCAGAAGGGTTGATTGGCAGGGTTAAAAATTTACTTACACCTGAAGGTACGAACCCTCACATTTTCTGGTATCTTTGGTGGGGGACCAGTGGGTAACTACTGCAATTTCATGCCATTGCAGTGACTCAGTGTCAGGTCTATCAGTCACCTTGTAGAGTATCTTAGAAATCTTAGAATCTTAGAAACCCTACAGCACAGAAAGAGGCCATTCGGCCCATTGAGTCTGCACCGACCACAATCCCACCTGGGCCCTACCCCCATATCCCTACATATTTACCCACTAATCTCTCTAACCTACGCATCCCAGGACACCAAGGGCAATTTTACCATGGCCAATCAACCTAACCTGCACATCTTTGGACTGTGGGAGGAAACCGGAGCACCCGGAGGAAACCCACACAGACACGAGGAGAATGTGCAAACTCCACACAGACAGTGACCCAAGCCGGGAATAGTAATTGGACTATCTAAGACAGTCCAAAGATGTGCGGGTTAGGTTGATTGGCCAGGTTAAAAAATTGCCCCTTAGAGTCCTGGGATGTGTAGGTTAGAGGGATTAGCGGGTAAAATATGTGGGGGTAGGGCCTGGGTGGGATTGTGGTCGGTGCAGACTCGATGGGCCGAATGGCCTCCTTCTGCACTGTAGGGTTTCTATGATTTCTATGAGCAACCTCCGTATTTGAGTTTTTAAGCGTACATGTGGCTGTCAGAACATGCTGGCAATTTTATTCCAGAATATGTGCTGATTATCTCACTGTTATTATCCACTCAAACATCCAGCCAGAGTGTGCAGAGCAAGCCATGGGGGGGCACGGGGAAGTTAAGGCGGGGAGAATGAGCCATGGGGGCTGTCGCACCTGGGGGTGGGGGCATGTTGAGGTAGTTAGCTGGGGAGGTGAGTGTTGGGGTACTGATGGGAGAAAGGGGTGTTGGCACATTTATGCGGAGAGGGTATTGAAATGGAATAGGTATTTATGGGGGGAGGGGACATCTATGGGGGGAGGGCATTTATGTATTCATGTGCAGGGGGCATCGACAGGCGGGGGCACTGATGGGCAGGGTATTCATGGGGAGTGGTATTTACAGAAAGGGGTATTTATGGGCAGGGGTATTCGAATTGTGCCATTAGAGGTGAAACTCTTGGACCGGCACAAGACGAACAAAAGCAAAGCATTTGACAAGAATGTTTTCATTAATCAAGAATGAAAGTCGGAGATTCGAAGATAATCAGATACCGTTGCAGTTCCGAGCATAAACGATGCCGAATCGCGATCCGGCGGCATTATTCACGTCACCTGTCGAGCAGCTTCCAGGAAACCAAAAGCTTTGGGTACCAGAGGGACTATGCTAGCAAAGCTGAAACTTAAAAGATTCATGGGCAGAGGGTATTTATCGGTGGGGGGTAGTCACGGGCAGGGGCGGCCCAGGGGCGGGGGCGATCCCTAGGACGGTCCCGGGGGTGATCCCTGGGACGGTCCCGGGGGCGGTCCCCGGGGCGAACCCGGGGGCGGGGTCGATGCCCGGGGCAAGCCCGGGGGCGGGGTCGATGCCCGGGGCAAGCCCGGGGGCGGGGTCGATGCCCGGGGAAACCCCGGGGGCGGGGTCGATGCCCGGGGCAAGCCCGGGGGCGGGGTCGATGCCCGGGGCAAGCCCGGGGGCGGGGTCGATGCCCGGGGCAAGCCCGGG